>NW_026623403.1:0-47447 GCF_030028575.1 Malurus melanocephalus
GCTCTTCAGCCACTCCTCTCACAACTCATACTCGTGCCCAGAGTTAATTTCATCCTAAGTTAAAAATCTGGCATTTGGACATGTTAAATTTATGATTAGGAAGGTAGCAGATTAAACACCAAAAGTTAAAGCTGAGTATTGATATGATCCCTTCAAGTACAGAAAAATGTCTCTCAGGCCACATAGGCTGTTGGAATGAATAGCCCATAAGGTTATTCATATAAAATAGTATATGAATAAAAAATAAGATATTTAATTTGACATTTGAAAATATGTTCCAAGAAAATCATCTCCTCCCAGCAGAAGGCCAAGCATAGGAATTACACATCTTTAATATAAACACTTACGCCTCTTCTACAGCTTAAATGAGGGTTCCTCCATTCACCAATGAAGGTAGTCCTGTTGCTGCAAGAGGTTTATAACACTACCAGATAATAAAAGGTTTAATCAATGCAAGGATGTTGAAGGAAGCTTTATTTTCATTTTAATAGTTCATAATTTGCTCAAATTAAAAAAGAGCAGGGAAGGAGCTTTGTGCGTGCTTAATTTTACTAGCCAAAATTTGACAAGGATATTGATACTCTTCCAAGATTAAATACAAGAGTTGGAGAGATGTCTTTTGGCATCTATCAGTACAATACTTCACCCAGTCTCTCCAGGGAAAAAGATCTTTTTGCCAAGAGTACAAGATACATGGTCCAAATGAAAGCGAACAAGCCCACAAACAAACAAAACCCATCATGAAAAAATCCCAGCTCAATTCAACTGGAAAGTTTTGGTAGTATCTCTTGGGTAGCCTTGACACAGAATAAATGAAATCAGTCATGAGGTCTGTAGGTCACTACTACAGGCATGCAGAGTCCCCTCTGCAGTACACATCATTATCTTGGTGTCCAGTAGAAACCACCAAGGGTTCTCCACAACCAAAGATTTTCCTTTGGGATGCAAAGGACCGTATCAGAAGTCCAAAGCTGAACACCAACATGTTGCTTGTAGGACAGGTAGAGAGAAGAAAAAAATACGTACTGGTACTGGAAGTGCAGTGATCTGCTGGAGATTCAGAAACTTTATTTTGTAAGAGTAAAATCTCCAAAAAAGTACCAGGCATATGTCTTGTTAAATCAAACACATGGCTAAGCAGAACACTTAACAGCCTATAACTCTTAGTCCCAAGTTATAACACCACCTGTGAGAACTGCATGTATCCTGTGTCACAAGAGTGAACTGCTTTTTTTTTTCCCCTTCTTTTTACTATTGTTATTCTATTGGAGTAGGATTTCCCAGAAGTCACTAGTGGCCTTCTGTGTAAGATGAAAACAAAACAGGAAAAATAGATTACTGTGGGCTTGTATCATCAGTGTAACTCTCAAAATCTTCAGTGTGACAGAAGAGTACATTATTAACATTGAAATTTAAATGTTCAGGAGGAGAAACCATAAGACTTAGATTTCACCAAATTTATTTCATGTTTTTCTTTGGAAAGCTATTTCTTGCCTCAAATCCATGTAAAAGCAACGGGTTTTTTTCTCAAAATATTTGGAATGCATACACTGAGAGGCACCAAAATCCAGTCTATCAAGTTACAACTTTTGCAGGAGACATCAGTTTCAGGGTTACATTTTCTCAAGTGCTCACGAATTCCCCATCTGCACATCAGCTCAGATGACAGCCCCTCTGGCTTCCAGATACGCCAAACACAGATGGCTGTTCTGCAGGACTGGGGAGAAGGCTGCCCAGATATCAGTTAACCATAATGAAGACCAAGTCCCTGGCTGCCAAACTACCTTCAAACATAGGATCTGCAACCTTTTCTTCTAGGATAATTTTTTTAGGGAGACAGTATCAGAAGAGGTAAGACTGTCGTATCTGTTGGCTCTAGCACATTTCTGGGACTATAAAAGACAGCCACTAGAAAAACTGAAAATAATTCTTGTCAAGGCTAATGTAGGCATTACAAGATTTTGCAACCAGAATAAGCATTTTGGGTAATATGGGAAACTGATTACAGCTGGTTAAGAATATAGGTCAAATTTTTGGGGTAAAATCTCCTGGAGTGGGTCACATTCAACTATTGGAATAGCTTCAAAGGATTCCATTGAGAGTATCTCCCAAGAAATTGCAAAAATGCCACACTGGGAGCTGAGCCCAGGAAATCCCATTTGTAGTTTTGTAGAGATGCCATTGCCTTCAGCAAGCCAGAATATCAGGCAACCTGCAGGCACGCTGAAATGCTGGCACACCTAATTAAAAAACTATCCCTCAGTGTGTGCAAGTGAAACTGTTCTTGCATCTCTTTCCTGGCACATTATTCTAAATCAAAATTTATCACAAATGTTTAAGAATCTTTGGAAAGCATTGCTTTTCCCAGGTTCTAGATATTGGAATGTTCTGTTTGGACAACAGCTTGTATGTCCATGTCAGTACCCTGTAGGAGCCTACAGCTTCGGTATAATCAGACTTAACTACAGATTTAGAGAGTAAGACACAAGAAATAAACAGGACATTCTGCTCACCTTTGCACCCTGAGGAATCAAATATATCTGTTGCATAATAGGGTCTGAAAGAATTAGCAATAACCTATTAGATGGAAACAGACAAAAGCCTAGTGTCGCTTTGCTGTAACAAAAACATGGCACATCATCACTGAAGATCAGGAAAACATTGTTGTAGGATAATTGAATTGACCCTAAGACTTTTTTGCCCTCAAAAGCCATCCTCCTTCTGCTGAGAGACAGTGTCCTTGCAGTACTTCTTCTCTAAGACAAAAAAAAAAAAATTAAAAAACAGCATTTGAAAACTAAAGAATGTAACAAAAGTTAAAGGATTTTTTCCAAGTATTTATAATCAAAATGCTACAGTTTGTTTCACAAACTTTTCAAGACATCAATCAAATATAATACTAAATGTAAATTAAAATCAAGCATCAGACAACTAAAACAGAAGGAAAATGACCTTTACAAATACTTTGAAATTCTAAATTCCTCAGAAACTGATAAAACTACTGCTGCAATTATCTAAATACATGAAAACAATATTCCTACAACCAGATAAATGCAGCATTCTTGAGTTTATTTTGCCTGAGAGAAGAAATCAAAATCTGATCAATAAGAAGTCTTGATTAGATTTATTTATGAGCAGCTTAGAGCAAACATACATAAGTCAGATGTTGAAATGCATTTTTTAAGCCTTGGAAAAAAAAATGAAAGTCACCAAGCTGTATAGAGAAGAGTAAACAAACATTTTTCCTCCATTTGTGCTAACTCACAGCTCCTTCTGCCCATCAACAAAATGAATTTTGTTAGTTGGCTACTTTGTACACAACAGTAAAGTGTAACACTTTTCCTTTTTTTAGGATTTTTTTTTTTTTTATTTCACCAGCTAAGAACAAATAACAAAACTGAGGATCAATTGATTCTTAAGATCTTTCATATAGGTTTGCTGGGAGGCAGGCACAATCAGCAACTCAGAAGTGAAGTCAGGAAGGATGTCATTGCCCTTGGGTAGCCAGCATTCATCACAGCAGGCAGCCTTTATTGTCCAGCGTGCTGTAATAGTTTCTCAGTAGGGAAGGCAGCATGTAGTAGCATGATGACGTGCAAGATAATGCCTAAAAACACAAAACTGTTTGAGAGATTCTGTTAGGAGTGAGTGTTTACAGAGGCAATGGAAGGGAAGAAAGGCAGAAAAGGCAAAATGACCTGGTTCTCTTTTTAGTCATGAACACTGGTAAACACTTTTCATTCTGTATCACGTTCAGGAAACCAAAATAAGTTTGTTTCCATTATGCAGTATTTATTTGGTCATTGCTTGCTCACCTCTCTTCTGCAGTTCTTTCCTTAATTCTGCTGTTTATGACATCTTGTTTTCCCAAAACAGAAACTGAATATAAGGAGGAAATGTTTAGGTCTTTAACATACTACAGCTTCCCAGCTCCTTATATGATATGCAGATCAATCACCACCGTCACTGAATATATTTTACTTAAAATGGCTGGAGAAGCTGAACTGAACTCACAGAATCATAGAATGTTTTTTTTTGGAAAGGACTTTAACAGACCACCTAGTTCCAAGCCCCCTGCCACAGGCAGGGACACCTCCCACTTGACCTGGCCTTGAACACTTCCAATGACAAGAGCATCCACAACATCTCTGGGCAAACTGTTTCAATGCCTCACCACCCTCACAGTCAAGAATTTCTTCTTAATATGTAATCTAAATCTACTCTCTTTCAGTTCAAAGCCACTGAAGTCAATCACAGTCATTAGAAGCAGCTGAGGAAAAGAGAAAACCAAAAGGTTTACAGACAATAATTTTATACAGAAAAATGGGACATTCAGATCCAAAATCTTTCTGTGAATATTGGACCACGGTACAGCATGTTAAGCCAACTTGCAACTGCAAATTTTCTGTCAGAGGGACTAAAAAGGTGCTGTGCACATGGGTATGTATGTACACATGCATGCGGGTGACAAAGGTAGTGCTTTGCAAGATGGTCATAAGGCAGTACTTCGCAAGATGGTCACTCTCCTGTTTCTCAGTAAGCCTCTTTCAGATTACCTTGAATGAGATTTTGAAACTCTGTTTACAGATTTGTTCCTAATTAAGTAGCTCCACTCACTACAATGAACTCTGTTTTTATTTACTCTGAATTAAAACAGCAGCAGTTGGCATTCTACCACACTGAGTAACGACAGACTCAGTGAAGGACTAAAACACCTGAAGGCAAGATCCAAAATACCTTCCAGAAGTCTGTCGGCTTTTCTAGCAATACAAGGCTACACTGAGATCAGGGATGCAAGAGGCACAAAGCCAAGACAGTGAGTAGGTGCGACAGATGCTTCAGTCTGCTATGGAGCCACTCAATTATGCTCTACAGAGTATCTGTCCACTAATTGCAAGGCACAATGTGCCAGGACATGATGTGCTGCATGCCACCTTCGCAGTGCTGCAATGCTCTCCAATATCAGAGCCTACTCTTTCACTTTGGGAAGATGCAGGAGTCCATTAAGTGCAAAGAAATACAGAAGCTCCTGCAAGACTTTGGGAGACTTCACAAATCAATAAATATGAAATAAATTAAAAGTTCTTATGACAAAGATATTACTTAGCCATGTGCTGTTTGGTCAGCTTCACATATACTTTTTGTTTAAAAACAGAAGCAAGAGTAAAAGGATTCATTCGCTGTTAGCGGTGGGAATTGGCTGCAGCCAACAATTTTGAATAATTCACACCATCTAGCTATTTGTTTTGGGATTTGTTGTTTTTAAATCTTGAGGTTAAAAGGTCATGTAAAAGGAAAACAAGTTGCTATAGAGCAGTAGTTTGACCATTCCACTCTCCCTCTGCAGCTAGGATACATGGTTTAAGTGCTCATACTCGGAAAGGACATGCAATGTGAAAAGCCCTCCAGGGGCCCAACTTTCCATACAAAATGCAACAGGAATATCACCACCCCACTGCCAAACTAAAGCACCACTGACACAAGAATCAACATGATTGACAGGGCACAAACTGGGTTGAAGAAAATGCAAAAATACATAGTCTTTGTGAAATCTGGTCCTATTTTCTTGATAAAATTGAAACAGCATTACCCACCCAAACATCTTTTTGGTCAGCTTAATCTTAGAAAGGAAAGGGTGTGCAAGCAAACTTCCACAGATGAGATGTCTCTGAGAATCCCACTAAGCAACTTCCGCTTTCTGTGTGAGAAATGAAAGATATGAGCCAATGGATTAATATTTTACATGCCACAGCAGCAATATTTTAAAAATAATTTTAATTCCTTTCAAGTACCTTATTAGAAAACAAACCTACTTGATGTTTCTTCAGTTCTTGCAGATGTTTTGCCTTCATGCAATTATATTATAGTCATATTGCCTCTCAAGACAGTTTCTACTGAGAAAGCCAATTAGCACTCAGCACTTTAAAGAGGTAGAATTTAAGGGTTTGGTATTCACCTTTTCCTAGCCAGTTAAATTACGAATACGATTTATTTTGCATAATAAAAACAAGAATTAAAAAAGTAATAGAAAGAGAGAACAGGTCCAGCAGGGGAACACTTAAATACAGCTTGTTTTTAATCAATTTAGGTCATGCAATGGTTTCTAAGCAGCACAAGAGTATGGGTACTGTGTGCCCATAAAAATAATGGGAGTGAAAACTGGACACTAATTCTTAAAGAATGCTGATCACTGAGGATTAAAAGCATTGCATAAGAACATGAAAACAGCACTAGGCCCTCAGCTATGGGATAATGCAGTTATTTGAGAAATCTATGGCAGAAAGCTCTGGCTTACATTTTTATTTGTGCAATTTAGGTAATGGGGAAAATGTATTATGCTTTTGTGAAGCTATAGTGATGAAGCACATCCAGAACGAGCAAGGTCAACAACCGTATCTGTTTACAAACAGTCAGATTACAAATCTGCTAACTTGCATCCTGAAAGCTCCTTACTGAGTCAGATTAACATGCAGTTTCTGTTTATCATCCTGACATAGCTAAAGAACACAGCCCAAAGAATACAAATGGCTCCCTGTTTTCGGCACTGTAAACTTCACTAAGAGCTGCCTACCTGTTTCCTGAATTTACAGTGGAATGTGTGTAACATTTCCAAAAAGCTATATAGGAATCACAACTCATCTATCCAGGTACACCAACCATAATCTTATCTGGTGGCAAATGGACTTCTGAAGGTTGAAAAAATAGCCACTATACTTTATCAATAACTCAGGCCTTCAGCACATGTATGTATAAAAACCAGAATAAAAAACTCTTTGGCCAGCAATGAATGAACAGAACTACCATATTTAAATGCTTAAATTTAGTGGGGCACATACCCCACTTACGGATGTTTAAGTCAATCAGGACTAAGTATATGTAGTAAATTACAGTGAGACAAGCAGATTGCCTGGATTGCCCTGTCTGTCACCCTGCCAGAGGGTATTACAATGGGCCTTCCTTTTGGGAAGCAGAACTACTGTTTGGAAGCATATTTGCTTCCATCAGAAATCTCATTTTGCAATGAATGCTGTTTTTCACAACTCTAAATATAGTTTTCAGAACTGACATCCTTCTTTTCACTAAGATTAAATTAAGGGTGCGGAAGATGATAGAAATTAAAGAGTCAATATTACACATAAATATTACACATAAATATTACACATAAATATCACACATAAAATTACACATAAAAATCTTGAGCAAAATGTTGCTTTACATATTCTGCCTTTTAATAAACTAAATATTAATTACTCTAAGACCTTAGTCTACTCTTGGGTTATAGAATGCAAACCAGCATTTTTCAAGACATGCTGGTTTATGAATACACAAACACACTGAAGAGAAAAGAAGAAATTAACAAATATCAGCAATATGTTTAAGAAGATGAACCACAGGTGAATAAAGTGGCCCAGATGGCAAACGATGGTGGCAGGAGAATGCTCTGGGTCCACACCTTCTCCCAGAGGTGCTTCCCAGCAGGCATCCCTGTCAGAAATTACAGTTTCCCAAACTGGGATGGGCAAACTCTGGAAAACAGGAAGATTGTACAGTGGGAGCAAACTCCCATGAGACTGTGGAGAAAGAGGGCAAGTAACTCACGGAGTGTCAGTGTATCAGATTTTGCTTGTGATTAGGCTTATCTCTAAAACTATTACATTTTTATTTGCTGCTATATGTCTATGACCTAACTATTGTACTTTGCAGCAGCCAAATGAAGGCAAAGGTTAGAAGAGATCATTCTTTCTGCAAACATAGTCTTATCTTATCTTTCTTTTTTTTTTTCTAAGCAGTTTACAAAGGAAAATCAAATCTAAACAGAAAAACTGCAACTGAAACTGTCTCCAAGGGTGCTGAGCAACTTCTCTTTTTGCCTTATCTCAATGCTACAATTTTCCCTATTTTTTTACCTTCCCTATCCTATAAAAGGATGCTGCTGGGCTTCTAACTGAAACAAGATCTCAAGACCAATCTAGCAACAGCAGAAGAAACTATTCCCTCCAAGAATACTTAATACAAATCCTCTGTTATATGACAGGAATTTTAAATATATCAAAAAATTTCTCTCAAAAGGCTGAGTCTAAATTACCAATTTAAATTCCATATGGAAGAGTGATACAATACTTTATCTGACAGCTAAACAGCAATTTTAAAAAATAATTTAACCTTCTTGTTCAAATTAAATTTTAATTTCCAAGTAGTATTTGCAGTAGAACCTAAAAATAATCTAGGTCAAAGCAATTTTATTTTAGACTTTGTGAAAGAAAAAAAGTTAAGAAAACAGATGAATCCACATGAAAATAAACATGTTTGAGAGAATCTAAGTCACAGACATGCTCAAGCATATAGGTATGTAACATATATACCAAATAGGTATATATGAAACTGTATGTACGCACCTAAATATACTAAAACAGATTTCCAAAGGAGTTACTCTTTATTTAGCATACCACTGGTCAAAGCAGTCCCAGCTCAAAACAACCAGCTTCAAAACAAGCTGCACCAGAATAACACTTTGGATTAATATCTTCTCCAGATGGAGTTTTAAACTTAATGAATAACAAGTAGCATGAAATTTTGCTGCCAAAATTGTACCCACTCCACTCTGAACAGAGGAAGAACAGAGATGAATAGAACACTTCAGGTTGCACTAACTACCCTAAATACATGCTCCTTCTAAAGCAGTCTTTATCCTAAGCACTTGAAAGGACATATATAATGAATGACTCAAGATATTAACATCACACCATTCAGTAAAACATGAACTACAGATATTCTAAGGAAATGTGGTATGACAAGGACAGAGCTGGATCAAAAAACCCTATCAAACTTCCTAACAAAAGCCTGTAAAATCAGTTCAGTGCTTATCCTGTACATAGAAATTTTCTTCACTCAAAGAGGAAAAGCAGACTAATTTCACAGCAGGGAGCTTCTTGACTCATAAAACTGAGGTCATAAAGTCACTCTCAAGAAGAAATTAAAATATAAAGCCAATTAAAATTCACCACTCCAGTAATGAAACAGCACAGAGGTTTACTTTGTCAAATGAGAGATACTGTAGAAAATATATGAATCACACTGACAAGGAAGTAATTGAGTAAGAACTACAGCACTTTTTAAAGTAGAAGGTGTAATATTCACGTTTAGATACTCAGGAAATTTAATACCATGACTAGAGAAATTTGAAAGCAGGTTATATCAATTCTAAAAGGATCTCTGTGAAATATAAGCATGCTTCTAACATCTAATTTGGTGGCCAAACACCCAAAAAGGACACTTTGCTTTTAGTTTTCCTGCAATATGTACACAAACAAGAAAGAAGTTAAAGAGCTGAACTGAGTTAGCTGTGCTACCACTTACAAAACATGAAAACAAAAGATGCCATTTTCAACCTTAACCTGAGAAATAAAGACACTTGTGAGGGCTGAATGTGAGAAAATAAGGTAGTATGTCAAGCAGTCAGTGTCATCCATGGATAGAAAGATATATACCTTCATTGGGAAATTCAAGAGCAGAGTTCAAATTTAGCTATGCAGAATTAAATGATGGAGCCTGGTGAGATTAGGCCTTGTGTATAGTGTTCTCTGCCGTGCAACTTTCTGTCTGATTTCAGCAGACATCACCACACTCAGCTCTTGATGGCTTCAGCAAAGGTCCAAGAACATTTGAACTACCAAAAATTAATAAGAACTTAGCATTCCAGAAAATCATATCTAGCACTGACTGAATTTAATTCCATTTAGGAGCAGCTAAGACCCAAGATCTAGAATGGCAAAAAATATCAGCACAGACATTAGCTTTGACTTTAGCACTGAAACAGCCAAAAATATGAACCTTTTATTGTGATATTTGTTTTCTGGCCAATTACATGTAGAGGCATAAGACAAAAGCCACAAGCACCACATATACTCTTAAGTTATTATGTTTTGCTTTTATCACTAGGAATGTTATGAATGCTACAAATACTAGAGTTTTCTTATTTTGAAGATAATTTATGCCATGACAATTAAGTTCTGTTGAAGCCCTAGTTTCTATCTTGTGAAGCTGTAGTTCCACTAAAAATTCAAAAGAGAAACAATCTAATTATTTTGATTTTTCAGAGAACCTTGAAGTTACAACCTGTTCCTATTGTCTTGAACCTTTACCAATCAAGTTTTTTAAACATATTCCTTAAAAACTACTTGGAACTGAAAACAGCATGGAAACAGAGAAGGGGCTGAAATAAACTTTGATGGATTCAGAGGTATTAGCATTATAAAATTAAAGTATAAAATTAAAGTGCAAGAAGTCCTGAATGACAGCAAATGGTAATTGAAAAGACAGATCTCAGATAGAGAAGCCTCATGAGAAAAATGAAAATGGCAAGTGCTTCAATTTTAAGATGGATTTGCAATTGTCTATTTGTGACTGTTGATAATAACGTAAAAACAGTAAGATAGAAGTGAAACATATGGTGCCTGTATTCAAGTCTCCATTTGCAGAGTTTTAAGATTTATAAATGCTCACATGGGACATTTCAACTATAATACAGAAGAAGAAAATTGGACTTAGTTATGCCTTCATAATAAAGTTAATTATACACTTAATCTTTCTCTAATTAAAACTTAATTTTTTTCCCTGTTTTTTTTTCCTAAGAAACATACATTTAGTTGCTTCTTAATGTTCTTTTTTTGCAATTATTGATATATAAACCACCAAAAAGATTAAGTAATGCCTTATTTTTTATTATTATATTCAACTCTATATGCAATGATATCAACAATAAAAGTGCTGATTGCTCAAGTGCTGCTAAAATGACACTGGACACTCATTCCACTGGTCAGAAGTCTGAATTTTAGGATTACAAGAGAAGAATTGAAATCAGGATTGAGCAAAGGCATCGCATATTACCAAGTGAACTGTTTGGCAGATCAGTGAATAAAGGTCAGAAACCTGCCAGCTTTAAGAGGCTGTTCTCAGCAGGTTAAAACAGGAGGTGACCAATATGGGAACTCCCTAGATCTCATTAGCTGAGGAGAAAAGGAGTTTCTGTGTACTCTTGCAGTTCCAGGTGGAAGTCCAAAGGAAAGCCTACATGTGCGTCATCCTCTAGCTTAGCACTGTTCTTTTTTTAGTCAAAAGGGGCTTATCTTATTACCCTTCTTAGCTGTGATGTCCACATTTAACCTGAGAACTGCATCATCCCAAAAAGTACAGGCAGCACACAGGAAACGGACAATCCACTAACTCTTGTGCCCTGCAAATGCCTAACTGTTACTAGTTCAGCTTTGGACATCTTACTAATGTAAAATCATACTGTTTCCTTTCTCCTAATTCAGACAAAATTGATACACTGTAATAACTAAGTCCATGCCTTTGTGTTTTAAAAGCTCGCATGGCTTTGTTGAACTATAGGGGAAGTCACTACTTTTTTCTGTCTGGCTGGATACACACACCAGTTTTCACCACCAGCTGATGATTCAATCTTTCCGTTTATGATTTGATCTGTCTGTATTTGTGCATAAATAGTTTCCTCTATTCTGTTTCAGATATTACACTGTGGCTATTACAAGCAGTTTTAACATAATTTCAGACTGTCTGCATTAGGCATTTTTTCCAGCAATATTCAACCGTGGCACTTGCAAAGCGATTCAGGGCATAAGAGGAGCGAGACTGACAGTACATTCTTACCAAAATTACTTCCCCACAATCCCAGCAGAATATATGAGGGCACAAATTACCTTCCTCTCACTGCCAGTGCAGGCACATAATGGGGATGCTGGAGAACAACAGAGCCCTCTGACAGAAACCAAACACTACCACATAATTGAAATAAAATTTCAACACTTGTCAGAGGTTATTTATTTAATGTTAGTGCAGGCTTACAAATTCTCCATTCATGTAGAAAACTCACTACCAGCACCATAGCCTCATAAGTAAGAGATGCAGCTGCCTGCACCAATATAATTACAACAGCTTCTGAGTCACAGACAAAAATCTGGCCCATGCTGATACATTATGCAGAGCATCTATAAAAATGACTGTGCTGATAGCATTAAATAAGAGCTACGACCATGGAATGGGAAATGTCATTATTGATTCCACAGTACTAAATTTATCCTTCATACAACAAATATAGGGACATGAAAAAATGAACACCTTAAAAAGAAAATGAGAAATTCAAAAACAAGAGATTATACTGTCTATTCATTATTTTTTTTTTTCAGGTCACCCAGTATATAAGCCAGTATCAACCAAAAGACCTGAACTATGAACAACAATGTTTCAAGGTCATTCCTTTCTAAACATAAACAGGATTTTAGCAGGAATCAAATTAATTGGAAAAGAATGAAGGGGGGTTTGCTCTGTTCCTGTAATCGGTTTGTTTTACTGGAAAGGACGCTATATCTATTTGTAATTTGCAAAATGAAAGTGTTACACAAAACACTACAGTATAAAAAAACTAATGCAAGTTTTTTTCTCCCCGTATCTGGCTGGACACTGCAAAGAATAACACTGAGGCATTTATTCCTATCCTACAATTAAAATACTCAAGGATTTATGCCACAGAATGAGTTCTCTCTTCTAGTATCCTCTAACATTAACAACAGCAATATGTTTTGCAGCCATTCTCTCCATTGGTGTGAACAGCATTTAGGTAGCACTCACATCATAAAATTAGTGGTGCTGTACCAGAAAAAAAGTTTTGCGATTTTGAAATGGATTAAGAAAAAACTACAAATTCATACTCTCCATAGCATGTATATCAAGATCATGGCAGCTTAGTTCCACATTGCCAATTAGCCAGAAGGTAGAGGATAAAAAATACACATGAATTATATTAAATATATAAATAAAAACATGTAATGGTTGCTTCTTTCTTGACGAACAGAAGGAAGAAATATTCTCCACACAGGGCTCAAAGCTGATAGCAATGTACTATCTGACCCTTCCGTAACACATGGGAAGAACAATATCTTTCAGTTCTTGTTGATTCTTAGAGCTGTTTAAGAGAAAATTATCCATATGTTACAATAAAATTAGTCTGTCAAAGTCTGTCCCTGTCCTAGACTCTATAGTCTGATGAAGTAGCTCTTTAAAGGAAGGGTTAAACTTCTTCCTTTCACTGAGGAACTACTGTTGCTCTGTACAGTTTTATTTGATTTAGATCATAAATTCACAGTAAAAACTAACATTAACATCAATTGGTAGGAAAGATCAGAACTGGAACTTCCAAATATAGATAACATGCAAGAAGGAAAAAAAAATGCAAGTTTAGGCATGAATTTCAATGTAGCAAAGGGACTAAGCCATAGCCTCTGTAATCTCCTGTCTCAAGATCTATTAGTTAATACCTTAATTTAAGGTTGAAATTAAATGTTGTTCTTGTAGTTCACCATTAACCAACCATTCTGGAGTAATTTTATATGACTAGGCTCACAAAGTACAACCATTCCTAAAGCGTTTCCCTAGTAATCCCACAAAAACTAGTTTTTGCATAAGCACTTAAAAAAAAAGGTAAAAATTTTGTGTAGTCTCCTATCAATACTGAAACCGTACCTAAAATGATAAAAGATTCAAGAAAGCCAAAGTATGCAGAGGCAGGCTAGATGATTTGGAGTAGGCAGGGAGAAGTTTTGTGTCAAAGGATCACCTGAGATCCAGTGTTTGGCTTCATAATTAGGAGTCATGCATGCTTACAAATATATTTATTCATTATTACATTGTGTAAATGCAAATGCTCACTTGCAAAGAGTCACACATATATTTTATGCATCAATACAAGTGTATTCTCTTCAATATCAATATCAAAACAAGTAAGACAAAAAATTAATGTTTTAAAGAACAGAAACATTTTTTAAAGGTCACATGCTATGGAACAATCAATATGACAGTAACCTTATTTTARCTGTGATGATTTACCAGCCAAATGAAGAAGACTTGCCTGTGTTCCTCCTAACTGCTCTTGCACAAGGCAATACCTGTGTTTGGAGAAGGCATCTTAGAAGGTTATAGTTTGAAGTCCTTCAGGAATCATGTTGCATTTCTAATCCACAATCAATAGATGGATGATAAGCTTGTAAAAATAACATTTTTATCTTTCTTTTCCTGTGAGGAGATATGGTTAACAATACACCAAGAACAGACTGGAAGATGTAATAAGGTTGTCTTTCCGGTTAGCCAGGTTAATGTATCTTAAGCATAAAGACATTTACAGGATTGAGATGTCCTACAGCTCAGAGTTGGTCATAATCATTAATTTATCACAATTCAATTTCTATTAAATGGGAATCTTCCTAAACAAAGACACATGACAAAACATGAGTGGTTTAAAATTGCAACAGTCCAGAACTCCAAACAAACTTGAGTAATTTAATCCTGACATGGAAACTGAATGCTGGATGCACTGAAATTTGCATGGTGCCACTGTGTAAGCACTGCAGTATAAAATGTCAAGTACAAGCATCTAGAACACTACAAGCTTACACTAGCTTCACTGCCCCACAGTGTATCAGTCTGTAATTTTCTAGAATTTATATTCATTTATTGCCCACTTTTTTCGGACTACTTTTTAAAATCCTTCTAATAATCAASATAGAATGGTTTAGGTAGAAAGGGAYCTTAARGATCATCTCATTCCAATCTCCCTGCCATGGGCACAGACACCTTCGACTAGACCAGGCTGCTCAAAGCCCCACTCAACCATGCCTTGAACACTTCCAGGGATRGGGCACMCACAGCTTCTCTAGGCAATGTGTGTCACTGTTTCAASACCCAATTAACACGAAGTGACTTAACTCATGGGTACTAAAGCACATCAGTGACTGCTTTTGCCCCTACATTTTGGCCAATGTGAATTGACACACCTTGAAAAAGCTTTGGAAAATAGTTATTGCAGTTTTCATAGGAACTTACTTCAAACCAAATCCCCCTGTTATCTACAAATCTACAGGCTTACATAGAGGTATGCATTTGGAAAACTAAAACCAAAAAACTGACCTACAACAAGATTGAGTATTACAAAAATATGGAATCAATAATCATTTTTTAAAAGTATTTTTATTCTTATTCTTCCTCCTTTTGGAATCACTCAGACAGAAACAGAGACAGGTGTTTTTTTTGCCATAGTGAGTTGTAATTAAAATAACTGCAAAGGGGAAGTAGAAAACAAGATGCAATTAGCAGTTACAGAAATTTAGGGATCATGGAGAGATGGAACAATTTCCTCCCTACCAATGACAGCTTTCATATTTCCTCAAAGTTTCTTTTATTTCAGCTGAAGAAAGTCCCATGGGTTCCAACCACTGGTCTCATATGTTCCCCAAAGTAGATGACACAAGATGATGTGTCAATTCATTTGGGGAATTAATTTTTACTGTCCACAACTGTTGCCACCATATCTTACAAAACCTCTGCCTTTGGGTGTGTACCTGGGGTACAGAAGGCGTCAGAAGTGACTGAAGGCATAGTGGGAAGAGCAGTAGCAAGTTTGCATTCTGCCTGATCTAGCTTTGCCATTTCTAAACTCACAGGGCCCTGAAATCTGGAGAAAACAGAAGGTAAAGGAATCGGAGGAAAATACTTATGGGAAGGTGAGGCTATCTTTTCTGGTTGTTTCTCAATATGACTATATTTGCAATACCTTCCCTTTAAAGCTTCGGTGAGGTCAAGCCTTAACTCTAGGTACAATTCCTACTCAAAACTCACTGCAACAGTCACTGCAACATTTGTGACAGAACTGCATTGAAACAATTTGGTGTTCACTGTGCAGATAAATAATCAGATACAGATTGCCCAGCGAAGCTGTGGATGCCCCATCCACGGGTTGGAGTGGGAGATGTGCCCATGGCAGGCAGGGTGGTTGAACATTTCACCACCAAATCACTCTCGTTCCAAATTCCACCCAGCCATGCTGCTCCTCCTGGGCATCAACAGCTGCTACATCCAGCACTGGGTTTAAACACTGTGCAGACCTCTGCTACTGCTGTTGGATACGATGTACATCTGTATTAGACTTCCAGCAGACACCTAAGATCCTTTTGACACCTATTTCCTATATGAAGTGTAAGGAAAATTATCACACTCACCAAAATCAAGACCATTTGTGTCTTGATTCTGTCTCACTTGCTCCTGTCTGTATTTACATACTCTCACTTATGATTATGCAGGCTGCTACACAGATCTCTTCTCCCATGGTCACATTAGCAGTACAAAGAGTTTTTCTCCCCCAGTTCAGAAGTCTGGTTGCAGTTTGATGAGGGTTTCATTAGGTACCAATATCTCATATGTGGCTGCTATTTCCAACACAGTTATGAACCACAGGTCACCAAGCATCTAAACAATCTTCTCCAAAAGCATAGATGAACAGCTTCACATGATTTTCAGCTATGTGTTCACAGAGCACTTCACTTCTTTCCAGCGAGACTGCTTCAACACTCAGAGAACACCATTTACTGAGCAAGTAGATAAGATATCGGGTGTCCTGTCTGATCAGAGTTGTTCAGTATATAGCTATATGGTACTCTAGTTAAGATCTGCTAGGATACCAGAAGTATCAATTTCCTCAKGAGCCTCTCCACAGTGATCACCACTACAATATCAGAGTATTTCACCAACATTAATGAACTTCTCATATCATGCTATGTTGCACCCCTAGTAATAGCTTAATTTTACAGATATTATTGCCACTTCAGTTAGTGCCACTTCAAAAGTTCCCTTACAATTTCTTACACATAGCTATTCAACTGTTTGCATTTTAGAGGTGTCTAAGTCACTCATTGCTYTAGGTAAAACTTCTCAGTGGAACACAATCTCAGGTGTGTAAAATTTCAGATGAGGCAGATCTCAATTTAAAAAAAAAATAGAAAAAAGAAAAAGGAGGTATGACAGTTTGCATATGGAAAAGTTTCACAGTCAAGTGTTCCTCGTGGACCAGCTAATTMCTGCTACTATCATCCTTTCTGGCATATGGAAGCTGCATGCAAAGAAAGACACAATTTATTTTTGCCATGGTGATATAGTGATGGCAACAGAAGGTATGAGTGGGAATTCTACCAGTAGTTTAAGTCCAYACATAAAATTAGTGTGGTTCTTTGAAAACTATTCAAGCAGAAAGTACAACAAGGGGGATTGAGGTTTCATCTAGAAGTGAGATTGACTACTAATGAATTAGCTTTACTCCTACAGCCATAAMATTTCTCAGCAGTTAGTGTTTATACTCACTCCAGGAAAAATAAAAAAAGGGGGGAAAAGTAATAATTCCAGAGATAATTACTGAAAACCCATGGACACAAACAATAAGATCCCAGTGGAGAATTAAACCCAGAAGAAGAAAAYATTTTGTTTCCCATTGCATCCTTCTTCCTTGCAATTGCTTCTTGTAGTCCCAGATAAGAGTTGTTTCCTTCTCTAAAGGTGATTTAAAAGCTGTTACAGTTGCTCTTTCCAGAAGCTACAAAATATGTAATAATAATGGGTCAATGATCTTAAAATATCCTTTTATTAACAACATGGACACCATCACTTTTTTGTGCAACAAAATGCATAAGAGCACTTGGAATTCAACTGTCAAAGATTCAGATGACGAAATAGATTGGGTTTACTTCAACAGTATACAAACATCCATTTCTGAAATAGAACAGCATTAATAATTTAAAATCAGAAAGGAAGTATAAAGAAGACTCACAAGTGAATCCAATTTCACTGCAGTGACTATAAATACTAACATTTTTGTATGCTCTGTATTATTTATGAAATATGATTACTAAGGTTTTATATAGCTATGGTTAGATTAAGGAATATCTAATAATGTATTTACAGTTATTTTAGAAGGTATCTCCATGGAATCTGGTTGTGTTATGCTCTGGGGAAAAATACAGTTCTGACTATAATATCAAAGTCTTATCTTTGTATGCATGTCATATATAAAGTTTATGCAAAGATTTCTGGATACCATTTATCTATGCCAGTACTTCAACTGAACTATGTTTTACCTATGAAATTTATTTCATAKCTATGTGTCCCAAAAGCATTTTATTTGAAGGAGCACAGGAGGCAGACAATTCTCTTCTGTTTCCACAAGTCAAGTTCACAGTGAAATGAATGAGAATTGCATATAAAGTGTCTAGAAGGAGAAAGCATATCAATTAAGCAGCCGTGCTGTGTGTTCACATTGCATATTTTTTCTGCAAATGTGGTGCTTGGGTGGGTGAGRTCACCCACTGAAGACAGACAAGATGGTTTCTCGTAATCTGTCCTGGTGGCTGCAAGAACACCTTCCAGAACAAAAGTGCATACAAACAGTATCAGCTGAACAAACAAGGTGCCTACACTTTCAAGAAGCGATACTTCCAGAGTTATCCCAAGTTTGATACGGAACTGCTACAGCTTTGTTTCACGCGGTCAGCACGAAACACTTTACATCCATGGTTGCAAAATGATGTCAACTGTGATCTTCACAGGGATGCAAGGGGTGTGTCCCGGACTGACATACAGTGTCAGTCTTTAGTCACTGATTACTGAAGAATGCATAAACTACAGCAGTGGATCTTTCATGACTAAGGCTCCTATTCACAGCCCAACAAAGTTCCCATCTTCCACAGAAAACTGACTYGCTTTTTCTAGCATCTGCTTAAGCTCGCTTAGTGTTCAAAATTTCTTTCATTTGTCTTTCATTGTTGACCACTGAGATTTCCCAACAAAGTATAATACAACTTGTAACTGCTTCACTGTTAGAGATTTCTTTACATTCTCTCCCTCCTATTAGGGCACTGACATTTTGTTGCCCATATAATTTAATTTTGTGTGAAGTTACTGCACATCAGGAAAAGCATTTGCATCCAGGACGCAAMAGGTGTACAGCTTCCAAGTGACAGAAAGCAGTCTAACTGACCARACACAAAAATAAACCAGGATTGAAAATACATAAAGAACAAAGGATTTGACAAAGCTCAGTCTTACCAAGAGGTCTTCATCAATTGATACAGATGTTTCTATTAAAAAATTGGACAATATCTAACTCTTTGAATAGGCAGATAGCCAGACCTCAAAGTGGAAATTGRATAAAAACAACACTAAGTAAAAATTAGTTAACAATAGCAAAAACTTAGGCTAATTAATAACTGGAAAGCCTGCAATGGATTTCTGTGCTAAGAGGGATTTTCTCCAAAATTTTAAATTAGAATAACTCTTTTTTCTAAGTGGCAAGTCTCATTTAACCAGGAATTTACTTGAGTCATCCGGTTTCTATTACATAGCAAGTAACTTCAAATCCCTCAAGGACCCTTTAAGTTTTACAATGCCCACGGCTGTCCTGGGGTTTTCCCTTATTCCTCCACAAGTTTTAACTCTCCTTTTCAAATCAGTCAAGCTTCCAAGGTTGATTAACTATTACGTAGAAAGCAATAACCCTGGGGGGGGGAGGTGGTAGTGAATAGGACCTAAATCATATAAAATAAAAGTTCACCATAAATATATTGTGAACTTAACTGATTTAGACTTTTCACTGTAAACCTGAAAACAACCAGCTCCAGCAAAAAGAAAATAAAGAAGAGACTGATACACCTTTCATATTCTCAAGCTGTTCATGAAGGAACTCACACAATCCCAATTTTTTTCCTCATGTTACCGTCCCTGGGCTATACGGAGAAGATGTTACATGGGCTGCAGAGAAGATCCAATCCTTTATTTTGTTTTTTGCAATCTGTGCTCAGGGCTCTACTGAGAACTCCATTATGACACACATCCAGCTTGTGGGTAGCTGACCTCTCTTCCCTTTGYTCCCACGTCTAACACCCCTCTCCTTCCATGATTTCTCAGTTATCAAACAATAAAGATACTTAGTGCATTCCTGAGCAGTAGCAAAGTGAGGCTTAATGGCCCTCGTGACATTTAAGTTAGAAAGCCAA
Source organism: Malurus melanocephalus (assembly GCF_030028575.1). Classification (NCBI taxonomy): domain Eukaryota; kingdom Metazoa; phylum Chordata; class Aves; order Passeriformes; family Maluridae; genus Malurus; species Malurus melanocephalus. The sequence continues at coordinate 19,884 of NW_026623403.1, forward strand.
ACCTCAAATTAGTTCTCAGAACAATATCTGTGGAAGTCTGTCATAGGTTTTTGATTTTCCCCTTACTTCTCTCTCTCTGATTCTCTGATTTTACCCTATTAATAGGTAGTCGAATAGCTGACCCAAAAAAAAAAAAAAAAAAAGAAATTCTTCTATCCCTATTTTGCAGAAGTGATGTAAGAAAGCAGGAGGTCATCACTTGCTTCAATGCGTAGTTGAGAGATACAAGCAGCAGCTTTACACACAGGAGAAACTCCCTACTTGTACTGCTGYTGCCACCCACAGATATGGCTTTTCTGTGAAAGAAGCCTCTGCTCCATCTGAAAGATTTTGACCTGCAGATCAAATAACTTCCTGTCTTAAACTGTATAACACATCACGAGATATCCAGGAGCTACCTTCTCCGTATCTATATCTAATCTTCAGTAAAACTTGTTGCATCAGATGCAGAAATAGAAGGGTAATTTACAGCTCACTGCTACAGCGAACCACAGAGGCATCTGTCCCTGGCACAAAATGCCGTATCTTTATGATATTAAGAGAGCAATGTCTGTTTCGAACACCTGAAGGTCTGCCCCAGGAGCTTCAAAACATACGCAATTCTTTGCTTATCTCAAACTGCTCCTTCTGCCTCTGATGACCACAGCTCACACGTCAGAGACACCCAACTTAACAAATATCTGCTRCAAAGAACAAGGAAGCCATCTCACATTTAAGTAAACGGGTCTATTAAACAAAAGTATTAGTATCTCCAGAGAGAAGGCATTCACAAACATGTAGAATCTTGTGCTAATCTGACACCCAAYCATGACTGGCAGTAGTAACTGTTTGYTTCCCTAAGGTTGTCACCTCCCATWTGTTTCAATAGTAGKCTTAATTTAATGRTTTTGCTACAGTAACTTMCGAAACAGCAACTCACTAAAGGGTGAAGAAGTATCAGAGTAGCTCATGAACAAAAACAAATGCGCAAAGTCTTGGTGAAATAACAGCTGATCATTAGTGCCGACAAGCCAAGGCTACTGCATTCTCCTAACAGCCTTAAAGAATTATCACTTCCCTACAAAAAAAAAAAATTTATGTTATTATTATTAGGGTTTAGTGTTTGGGGATTTGGGGGGAAGGGGGTGGGCAAAGGCAATGTAGGTTTCAGTTTTAAGTGAAATTCAATTAAAAAAAAATATTTTTACATTACATTTCATTCCATAGTTCTGTCATTCCCCCAATCCAGGAAGAGTAAGTATATATATTTCCTACAATGCAAGACGAGACACTTTATTAAAATAAACAAACTAACCCATAGAAGACATTTCTTTAGATCAAGCAAACAGTGGCGAAAGGAAGTTTTCAAGGAAAGAAAGATATGCACTGAGAAAGATTACTTTTTTTTTTCCTGCTTGAAGGGAAACATAACTGTGCAAACACTGCAGCTGCTAATTAGACATTTTCAAACAATTAACATGTAACCCTACTGTTACTCAAATAATTTTCTCATCTCCACTAGCTGGGCTCAAACCTGGACAAAAAGRGAAGAATCAGCTGAGACTTTACAGGAATTAAAATTCACAGCATAATTTTAAAGGATATCCTTATATGCTCTATTAGCATATGCACTGACTATCAAAAAATGCTCATCTGGTTAGGATGCTGAAATAATTCTATTAATATGTATGAGCTCTGAAACTAAAATAAACAGTATTAAAACATTCTAACAGTAAAATACAACACAAATAATTAAACAAATTACTGCTCCAAGAACATAAGGAAAGGCATTTTTAACATTGTGACTTTGAAGATTTCTCATATTTTAAACAAATTTATTTTTTAAATACCTGGTACTAKTTCAGTTCAATTCAAATCACATGAGAAAAATGGCAGGTTGCCATGCACAAGAATTTCCCTCCTTTTTTCTCACTATTCTGTCAACAGAGTGTTCTTTCCTGCTGTATTCTCTTATGGTCTTTTGCAGAAGGCAAAAAGCATCTACTCAAGAATTCAATTTTCCCCCATTATTGCACACTCAAAAAAAATGGAAGTGACAGGACAGCAGTTTATTCATGCACAAACCAGAGCCAAATMACACAAACTGGCTTTCAGAACCCTCCGATCAATTGCTACTGCCTGGGAGGGGTGCCTTTAGCGGGCAGAGGTGGGGGAGTTTCACTTGGGAGAAGGGAAAACTTGAGAGTTGCAGAGGCAAGGAATCCAGCAGTGYTCACGTCTCCACTGCATAACGCTAATTAATAGAATCAAGAACACACACAGTAGGAATAGCATCTTCTGCATCTGCAACTATTTTAAAATGCATCTAAATTTTGACCAGGTTTAACAAGCAGAATTTAAGCTTATGTGAATATTTATGTCTGAGTACTCCACCAAATCTAAGTCATTGTGCAAAGATAAGCATGACTTAAAACTGTTTAAAGTCGGGTCATTAGACTGACAACTGACAACACCTACCAGCATAGTCTAATGAAAATTAAGACAGACTGTCCACCAAGAGCACCTTACTGGCCCTCATTCCATCTCTTTCACCACGCTCTCAAGGCTAAGCAGCACTTTTGTGACATCAGTTTCACAGAAAGCTCCTCAAATTCCCCTTCCTCTACTATGATTTTAATTAGAAAACTATCTTAATACAACTTTGCAAACATCAAAAGGCTTCCTTCGAATAGGGAAGAAGCTCCTGAAACCTTTCCACGGTTTAGAGACCAGAAAGAGAAACTAGCTGCACCATGCAGCTTTCAACGTTAAGTGAAAAACTTTTCATTCCCTAATATTAGGAATACTTAGTGTTAAACCAATTTACATGCGACCAGAACAACAACACAAGCATTTTTAAAATTAATGAAAAATCCCATTTTCAGAGGCAAAAACCTCGGGGCATACTTCGGTATTTGCTGGTTACTGAAAATAAGATAAAATAGTGTACCCCTTCTAAATGGAAAAAACACGCAGAATAAACTGCCACACGAGAAAGCAAAAAACATGTGTCACTACAGTTTCTGTCCGTAAACTATTTCTTTCCTGCGGTACCATCTGTTAAATCAGAAACTCCTTTGAACACCGCAGCCTCGCTGACACTCACGGTGCGCTGGCTGCGCCGACATTCGCTCGGTATTTTCGCATCGCGCCCTCTCCGCGGGGCCGGCGCAGCCGTTCGCCTCTCCCAGCGCCACTCGCAGCCGCGCACCGCGCTCGGACCGCACCGCACCGCGCTCGGACCGCTCCGGTCGGCGGGGCCGCACACGCACCGAGGGGACGCGCTCTCCCGCCGCCCGGCCGCGCGGCGCGGACCCGCCGTGGCCGAGCCGAGCCGGCCAGGCCGCGAGCCGCTGACCCCGGGGCGGGGAGCGGAGAAGTTGCGGCGGACCCACGGGCAGGTGCAGCCGGTCCCGCCGCGCGTCCCGCCCGGCGCCGGCCCCCAGCGGCGGGGCAGCGCCGAAGCCCGAGCCCCTGCCCCCGGCGCTGCGGCGCAGAGGCGGCCCCGAGGTGGCGGCTGCCCCTCGCCCGTCCGCCCGCACCGCCACCGCGCCCGCGGACAAACTTACTTGCGGGCGGCGGCGGCGGCGCCCGCGCCCTCCTTGGCGCCCTGCGAGCGAGCGCAGCCCCGGCGCGGCGGCCGCTGCCGAGCGCGCTCGGACATGCTCAGTACCCCCGCCGTGCGGAACCTACCACCGGGGGGGGACGGGGGGGCGCGGAGACAGCGGGCAGAGCTGGATGCTACCAAGAGGACGCGCTAAAAATAGGCGCCGCAGAAAGGAACAGCTGGAGCTTAAAGGGACAGCGGCCGCCTCGGTGCCCGCAGCCCCGCGCARGGAGCGCCTCCTCCCGCCGCGCGGGCCCTCCGCGCCGGAGACACAGGACAAGCGCAGGAACCGGCGCCTGCGCTGGCGGGTCCTGCCCGCGGAGCCGGAGAAGGAGAGGCTCTGCAAGCGGGCCGATGCCTGCGATTCCTGCGATTCCTGCGATTCCTACGATTCCTGCGGTGCCTGCGCCACCGCGCCCGCTTCCTGCCCGCGCCTTTGCGGCGGGAGCGCTGCGGTGCGCTCGGCTGCGGCTGCCGCCGAAACGCGCAGGGTAGCGCAGGGCGCCGGGAGGGCTTTGCGGAGCGTCTGAAGGGACGAGTGCCGGGCTCTGCCTCCCTGTACCCCAGCACCGGGCCGGGAGGGTATCTCGGGACCGGACATTTGCCTCGGGGCAAGGAGCGTACCTTGGGCGGGGCCATTTACCTCGGACCAGGCCACGGCATGAAGCGGCAGCTTCAGAAAGGAGGTCTAGAGAGTGAGGGAGAGGATGCCGAGCGGCGTTTTCGTGCGGTGTTTCTCTGGAGACATTTCCATCCTGATCCGAGGCATTCGGTTGGGCAGACGAGGACTGGGGAATGACAAACATTCAGCAGCATCCCCGTGAAGCTAAGAGCACTCAAATGAGAAGGTGACAGCTTCGAGGAAAAGACCATGAAGAAAACACCTCCTAAATAAAATTTTCTAGGCTGGAAGATCTGTGTGACAAGAAAAATTACATGCTCGCTGCCCATTAACTCTGTTGTGTTTCAAAATTGAGAGTTGTTGAAAAGTTGGGGCCTTGCTGCGATGGCGTCTGCCGGCCCTTTGCAGGTTCGGTAAAAATCATGAGCAAGGGTTAGGGTTCCACCTAGGGTTAGGGTTCAGAGATCTAAAGAGGCTGGAGCTCCAGGAATGCTGGTGCTACAAAGGCCCCAGCATGGCTGGTCCTACATCTTTCTGACATGGCCAACCAGAGGCCCCAACGTGGCTGCTCCTACATCTTTCTGACATGGCCAACCCTTTGTAGCACCAGCGTTCCTGGAGCTCAAGGCTCTTTAGATCTCTGAACCCTAAACCTAAGCAGAACCCTAACCCTAGCCCTAGTTAATTATCTGACCCCAGTGCCTGGATCAGCCACGTCAGAAAGATGTAAGAGCAGCCACGCTGGGGCCTTGCCATGATGTCCTCCGCAGGCCCTTGGCAGCGCGAGTGTGCCTGGAGCTCCAATATCTTTACATCTTTGAGGCGCAGAGTCAGAATATATGAGAGGAATGACTGYGCAGATGTGATGGTCAGTTGAGAAGGAGAAGAAGAAGTTGCTTTCAGGCACTGGTTCTGAGTTTTCCCTGCAGCCCATGGTGCAGTCCATGGTGGAGCAGCTGTGCCCCTGCAGCCCATGGGAGTCCACAGGGATGCAGAGATCCACCTGCACCTGTGCGTGAGGCCACACTGGAGTGGGTGGGTGTTTGATAGGAGGCCCATGGAGACAGGGGTCCTGCTGCCAGGCTGGAGMAGCCTGTCCTTGAAGGACTGCGTGCAATGAAAGAGCGGTCCACACTGCAGCAGAGTTGGGAGGACTTTGCCCATGGAATGGGCACACGATGCTGCAGTTCACAGGGAGCTTTTGTTCATGGGATGGACTCACACTGGAGGACTTCTTGGAGAGCTGTCTCCCAGGGAAGGGACCCCATTGTGATGCAATGGAATGATTCCTCTCCCTGAGCAGTGGGACAGGCCTCAGGTGGATGAACTGACCATAAACACATTCTCTGTCTTCTTGAACCACTGGGGAAGGAGGTGTAGCTGGGAAGGAGAGAGGCATGAGGAGAAGATATTTTCAAGGTTTTATTTTACTTCTCATTATCCTGCTCTTGTTTTGTTAGCAGTAAATTCAATTATATTTCTACTTTGAGCTGTTCTGCCCATGATGGTATTTGATGAGTGCTCTCTTCAGTCTTTATCTCAACTCATGAACCCTTTGTTATTTTTCCTCTCCCCTGTTCAGCTGCAGAGGGGAGTGAGAGAGAGCAGCTTTACTCTAAAACTGGGTGCCTGGCATSCAGCCAGGGTTAGCCCACTACACATTTACTAATTTTGTCTTCATTCTCTGTGATCCTAAGTCATGAGATTCTAGATTCTCTGGTCCATGTCTAACAGCCACCATAATACTGTGTATTTCAAAAAATTGTAAGCCATGCAGGAGGCATAACTGTACAAAATGAGGGGGGGAAATTATGTAATTCTTTCAACTGAAGCTATTGCTCTTGTGATGGACAGCAGGGGAAATAGAAAAGGCAGTTGTCTGAATACAGCCTCAGATTTGGGACAACAGTGGGATAATGTGCTTCTGGCTGCAGCTGGAGCTCTGCGAGAGCAGTAGGCAGCCTCTGGAGAATTTCCTAGAACAGTTTGCACCTTTACCATCATACAGCTCTGGGTGATTCAGGAGACTGAAAGATGTCCTAGGTCTCAGGAGAGAAGTTTCTAGCTGGGGATTCTTACTGTTTAGTGAGCTCAAGAACACTGTTCATCATGAGAGCAAATGTTAAAATAATGGCAAAGAGAACATGTTTTTTTTTTAAGTCTGTATTATTCTCCTCATATCTACCCTATAGGGGCAGCTATATTGTAATTCTCAAACCTCTTTTTGTTTATGAGGAATCTCTKTAGACCTTGTCAAATGTAGTTGCTTTTTACAAGAGACAAACATATATGGATTTTCCTTACCCAAACCACACTGTTGTAATTTGCATTAAATTATATCTCTCTCTATATATATGCACGCACACATAAAGCCAAAGATAGCAAGTTCCAGCATTCAAAAGACCATAATCACTCAGATGCAGATTATCAAATTGGACATTAGCAAGTAAATGGTGGCTGCATCTGCTGTACCAGCCAGTGAACTATATTTAGAGGTAGACACCCATCTGAAGCTGGATGATGTTCCTTTCTCTAAGGTTTGCTCAGCAGAAATATCCACAGTTGCATTTTGTACTTACACAGCAGCAAAGATATAAATATCTGCTGTGCTGCTGTGTCCCATCAGACAGAAGGGGAACAATTCCTYAGCACACACTTGTGCAACTTTGCTYTCCATACATAGCAAGGCTCTTTGTCAATCTCTCTTCATATTACTTGAGAAGGGTCTACTGAAATCTTTCTTTTTCAAATGTATCTCCTGTAATTCCATATTGCTGATGAGCTGAGGCTCTGACGTACCACAGATTGCTTCTGGCTCTGAGACTTTCACCTCAGCCCTCTCAGCTTTCGCTTCTCATTGTTATTTTCACCCTTCTCTGTGACGSCAATATTCAAATTCTCTGCTGTCTCCTTGTGTTACTCAAAGGTACATTCTATAATCCTTATCTTTCAAATTCTTTGTCCTAGGGTTTTTTTTCCATATAGTGGAGCACCCAGGCTTCCTGTGTAGTAGATAGAATATTCCCTAATTTCTTTTTTTTTTTTTTTTTTTTTTTTTTGATTGCTGATAGGACAAAGTTTATTTTCAAGCAACAGAACTTGGAAGTTTTAGTATCATAGATTGATCATAGAATCACAGAATGGTATGTATGGGCAGGAACATCTACTACACCAGGTTGCTCAGAGCTCCATCCATCCTGGCCTCTCTAACACTTCCAAAGRCATCCACACAGATTCTCTGGGCAACTTGTTCCAATGCCTCACCACTCTCAGAGTGAAGAATTTCTCCCTAAAATCTAATCTAAGCTCCACTATTTTTCAGTTTAAAGTGATTACTTCTTGTCCTACCACTACCTGTCCCCGTAAATACGCTCTCCAACGCTCTTGTAGGCCCTTTTTAGGTACTGGCAGGTTGCTCTAAGGTGTCCCCAGAGCTTTTTATTCTCCAGGCTGAAAATCACAACTCTCTCAGCCTGTCTTCATAGAAGACATGCTCCAGCTCTCTGATCACTATTGTAGCACTTCTCTGGAAGTGCTGGATGCCTTCTCAGTCCAAGGCATCCACATACTTCTTAAGTTGGGGTCCCCAGAACTGGATGCAGTACTCCAGGTGGGGTCTCACCAGAGCATAGTAGAAAGGCAAAATCAGCTCCCTTTTGACCTGCTGGCCATGCTGCTTTTGATGCAGCCCAGGATGTGGCTGCATCACATGAGAGACACGCACAGAGAGAATCCAGCTATCGGGCTGTGGACCAAACAGGAGATGTTTTCCAGAGTAACAGAAAAGGTTGTGTGATTGATATGCGTACATCTGTGCTCAAGGCAAGAGGTTTTGGGTTCCGGTAAGAAGCAAAAAATAAAACCAGATGACTGATGCTTCATAGTGCTTTTGGATTGGAAAGGGGACCAGCTCCCAACAAGCTGAAAGCAGGGAAATTCCAGGGTGAGGATTGCAGTGGTAGGGAGAATAAAGCAGAGAACTCTGGCACATGAATGTGGGACACATAGATCTCCCTTTTGTGGACACTGCTTTTGGTGGGAATGAGAAAGGAAAACAAGGAAAGTTTTTGTTAGAACAGGAAAATAAGACATAGGGATTAAGAAATGTGGGATTTCCATAAGGAAATCTGAGACTGTGACACAGAGTCCCTGAAATGAAGGGGAAAGAGAAGGAATCACAATGCATATGTTAATAAAGGAAATAGTCTAATGATACTGAGCTCAGAGTTTTCAGCTACAAGTCAGAAATGATCCCCTGGAGTCATTGTTGACCACTCTCTGGAGTTCCCTGTTCGACGTATAGCAGYGGTCAAAAAAGCTGATGAAACGTTAGGTGTCCTTGGGAGCAGAGGTTGGGCTTCATCTTTGACCCTGAAGGACAGAGCTGGGAGAGATACAGAGAAAGGCAACTGTCATGAGTGAGCAACTGCTTTGTGAGGGGACAGGGAAATGGCTGGGATTCTGGCATGTGAAGAGAAGCATGATGGGCACATGGCTGGGATTTACAGAATTGGGAAAGCTGTACATGCAACAAAAAAGTGAAGGAGAATGATTTTTCACCAAATCTCACAATACTGCACAAACTCAGTGAAACTTCTACAAAAAACAATTGAAAGTACTTTCACCCCCTCACCTGGACCCAGTGGATGGTAGTCTTCTGGAAGTATAACCTCAAGGATTTCTGTAGGCAGACCTCACCAGCAGGTTCAWAAAAGAATCAGCAAAACCCATAGGAAATATATGTGTGAAAGAAAAGTCTGGAGAGTGCCTTCAGTATTTGAAATCCAAGGGCTGTGAATTCTAGGACAGCATTAGGGAAACAGGCTTCAAAATTTTAGGCTTATATACTGTCTTCAAATACTATCATCTCCTTCTCTTACTGCTGAGACAATATACTGGGCTAGATAAYACATGTGATAAATTAATTTGTTGTGAATTGTGTGTGATCCCCAGGGTGGATCATATCCATGCTTTCAACCACAAGTGTGATCTCTGCCACGTCTAGACATAGCTGATGGTGTGGTGTTGTGTTTTTTAGAATTTAAGGGTTATGCAGTAAAAGGCTTCTTTACGTTTGGTCAACCAAGATGTTATATAAAAATTCCCACTTCCAYTGTTAATATTCATTAAGTGTTAAACCTTTGGAGGCTTGGTATGAATAGTTTTCCCTGAACTGGAATTCACAGTGGCCAAAATCCTATCATCTCCCATATAAGTCCTGAATTCATAGATATCTTGCAGGAACCATTTAGAAGATATCTATAGAAGAGTCTACACATATCCTACAATTCTTGATAATTGGTGGTTGCTATCAATATGACTACATTCCATTTAGCACCMAAGGGGTTTGACTACCATACACTCTATAAGAAATGGCCAGTGAACTTGAGTGGTTTGAAACCCTTGGAAATACATCGTTCCATAATCCTTTATATTTATGGTATACTTTCTCCTTCCCTGACATGTCCAACATCTTTTTTTTTGTTGATAACAAATCAGAGCAGCAGGTTTTGGTCCATGAGAGGAAAGAAGCAACAATCCACAGATTTTCTGTATCCTCCTGTTAGAGGAGTTTGATCAGAGCACAGAAGTACAGGTTCATCTTGCCATTGCTACAGAAAATTCACTGTCACCAGTGCAGGTGTTGGTGGAGGAGTCTACATTCTTTATTTTAAAAAGGTTTTGCATGTAAGAAATAGAGTTGTTAGAAGAAACAACTCAAAATATAGATGAATCTCAAACAATAAATTTCATATTAATTCCTTATTAAAGTGAAAGGAAAATAAACTTTTATACTAACATAGGAAGAATATAAAATGTGTTTTTACTCAGAGTAAGTTCCGCATTTCCAGCATTTGAAAGTTGTTGATGACCACCCCCTCAGACATTTTCTTTATTGTAATCAATATTTTTGTCCCAATCAATCTGAAGTTATCTACTTTCACARCTTTCTTTGGGCTTTGAAGGTTTTGTTTTTGCTTAGACTTTGAATTTAAATATCCATCCTTGACTTCTTTAACTGAAAGTTCTGCAAGGCAGTTGGGAGCTTGGAAGTGAACATTTTTGCTGTAAAATTTCGTGTGTGCTGTTCTCAGTAGTGTATAGGAGACTTACTCAGTTCATGCATTACTTTCACACATTATGCAAATTTGTATATGTGAGATTAATTTGCTTTGATTTCAAAGACACCAATAATTGAACAGTGTGTTATGAAAAAAGTCACAGATTTCTATTACTATGTCAATTTAGTAAATCTTCAGAAGGGTTTTCTTAGTTCCCTTCAGTAATAAAATTAATCATAGATCAGTTCCAGCTTTCCTTCATCATTATGCAAGCTGCGCCCCTGTAAAATAGAAAACCATAGCTTTTCTGTTATTTAATTATTGTAGGGCATACCAAAAATAAATAGCGAATATGAGATTTTTAACGTGGGAAGAAGTGCATATGTGAAGTGCTGTGAACCAGGAAGCTGCTGGCAGCATCTGTTTCCCAGAGTGCAGCGGTAAAAGCAGTGTGCTATTAATGCTGCTCTTAAAAACCAAAGAGAGAAGTAGAGCATACTACTTTGGGATCAATATTCAATCTAATATGGTCCCTTGCTTTCTCTCAGTAATTTTTAACGAGTCATATGGTTGTTTACAAAGGAAGATCAGGCTCTGATAGTCAGCAGAGCCTGGCCAGCAGCATGCACCAACATGATTGACCCCTTGGTTGTATTCTGAAAATCAGTATAAAAACTAGAAGTATGCTGAGATCATCTATGATTTCAAAGGAATCATATATCCCCCTATTGTAAAATCCAGCAGCAATCAAGGTATGATCATCTTTAAAAGAGAGGCCTCTAAAAACCCACAGGAATATATCACAGAGGGAAAAATACGGCTACAAGTATTCTTTGGAACTAATTAAAAAGTTTCCTTCCATACAATTTGCATGTGGATTTATAAAGTGAAAACAATTATTTGAAAAAAAAAAATAAGGTCTTTAGAAAAAAAAAAAAAAAAAAAAAAAAAAAAAAAAAAAAAACAAAAAAAAAAAAAACTTGCTGAAACTAACAATATCACACAGATGCTGTTCTAAGGAGAATTAGTTATATGCTTAAAAAAGAAAGATATGCCAATGTTTCATAAAGCTTTATGAATTTTCAACCAGCTCTGGAAAGCAAGGCTTTTAACCACCTGGAAAATTGGTMCCACCATTTAAAATAAATCTCAACAAGCAGTAAAAACTAGAACAATTGAAAATAAACATGAAATCTCACTTCATAAATATTATATGTGATATCTGATATTCTAACTCTGGCAGAAAAATACAAAAGTGAAGGTAACCAAAAGGTAAACTGCTCCTGAGCTGGTTTAAGAATACGTGCAAAATTTAAATTCAAGCCACTGGAGAAAATTATATTAGCTAAACCAAAATCTAGATCTATAGCATATGTGCTGTTATATAATGACATATAGGCTGCCCAAAAATAGCTGGTCAGGGTATGTACTTGAAGTGGTATCTTGGTATTTGTATTCAGGCATCATGAAGGGTTCTCATCCAGCAAAAGTAATGTTAAGGAGCATGGAGGATGTTATAAGGCGTGAAACATTCATGCATTTCAGAGTTTGCTGTAGATTAATGAAAAGGAAGGAATATGGCTACCTGATAGAATATGCCCCTTAAGTACTTCACTTGTGAAATCACTGCAAATAAATTGCCTTGAGATTTGGTAATTTARCTTTGAGCATAACAGGCTAAATTTCTTTTGCACATTTTGTTTAAGCTTTAAGAAAATCTACCTAGAATGAGGCATAGCCACAGCTGTTGGTCGTCACAGGTGTCCTTGGGAGTTTATTGACAAAATGTGAAGGCGATGAAAGTTTTACTGTTGATGCTACTGAAAACTAAATAGGTATTTTAGGATCGGGAAGATCACAGCCCTGCTTATCTGGTGTAGGCAGCATCATGATACTGGTGCACTTCTGTCTGGAGTTAAAAAAGGAATGACTGGATTGCAGAACTGACATGGCTGCTCTCAGACAATGCAAACATATCCCAGCTGCTGAAAATTTCTTTTTTAACTCCAGCTTTGTTTGAAGCAGACTAGAAAAATAAATAAATAGACAGGCAAGTTCTCCAACTATCATAAAAATGCTGAACTAGCTTAAATAAAAAATAAAATTATATATATTATGATAGAAATTATGTAAGATATCACCAAATTAAATGGAAAAAAAAAGGAGAAAAAATGTGGATTTTCAAGGAAAATTCCTAATGTTTCCTTTTATATCAAATTTAAAAAATATAAAAAAGAAATCTCTGCTCCACAATTTGATCTCGATATTGGAGAACCTGTTTACCTTTTCTTTAAGATATAAATAGGTAATTTTAAAAAAAAAATTTCAAAAGAAGAACAAAATTATTCAAAATTACAGAAGTGAAATATTTCAGAATTTTTCAATTCCATATTGGAGCAAAATGTGGAAAAATACACAGGCAAATTTTTATAGGTTTTAATCCCATATCTCTGTTTTTGAAGAAAATACAATAAATTTTCCTATTCTGTGCTTAACACCTGAATATCCATACCACTTTTTTGCTGCCACTGTGAATTCCTGGTTCCCATCATATTTACTTTGCTGAAGGATTCAGAGATAAATGGCAACAAACAAGCCATGCCATGTTTTTAAGTAATATTTAAGCCAATGCAAACAGGGGCTCTGATGTTTCTATTACAGAAAAAAACTGCTGCTTCTCAGCAGGCTGGACACTTCTGGCATCTTCTGCTTTCAGGTCCTGCTTTGTAAATAGTTTGACTTAGAAATGAAGATAAAACGTTTGCAAAAACAAATAGAAGGGTCACAGGTGCACAGTGCTGTCTGTTTTGATTGCTAATTTTCAAAGATTCTGAGTCACAGTAGATATTTTCAGCTGTGCTTTTAACTACTATTTCTGCTATATTGCCTAGTTGGAAATAATTTTAATAGTGATTTGATCTTGATGCTCATTTACATTTAGATCCTTTGTCAAATGAGTTAATCTCTCAAATTTCATTTAATACACAGAACTCTAGCTCCCTGGTTCTTGTACCATTAAGCTTGCATTTTCAAAGGCATATTCCTTACACATCTTAGGACAGAAACCTCTTTAATTATGTATATATATATAATTATGTATATAATATATAATATGCAATTACTAATTGCATTGTTATAAATTCCAAAAAGGGAACTGATAGAAAATCTGTGGGGCTTCATAAAATAAATACGTGTTACTATTGTTCTTGTATATCCTAAAACAGCATATACTATTTATTTTTTACTCAAATAAGATTTTTGTACAAGAGGCTGAAGTATATCTTCTGCTCTTACAGGCAAGGTAAAATTTAAATTATGCAAAATTTAAAAAATTTCTAGAAAAACATCAGTTTATTTCAGATTTTTCTTCAATCCTTGCTCACTTGTGAGTTCCAAAAGCAAAATGTTATTTTTGTCTGTAAATGGATGACCATGGGGGATTATCTCCTGATTATATGTTTATTTCTGATTTATTTCTTCTGATTGAACTTTTAATTGAAGAATGATCTTATTCAGAGATGATACTTCAGAAAGTTTGTAGGAAACATCTCAGGGAGGATGAAAAACCTGAATAGTGATGCAAATATACAGATCTTTTCTATTTCAGATTTTGTGTGTTCTCACTTAAACTCATAAATATAACCAACTCACTCATTGATAATAATGATTGATATAAAGGGGAACAGGTATCATGAAGTTTGTCCAAGGGCATGGAATATTCACTGAGTGAGAAAAGGAAGAAMAGTTTGGTTCATTTTGCTTTGCAAAGCAGAGGCTGAGAGGACAGATTTTGATTTCCCTTAATATATAAGGGGAATGGTTATTGACAAGAGGAAGAACAACTTCCTTCTCTAAAGGCAAATGTTAGTAGAGGAGCAAATTACTAAAAATTAGCAATACATACAGTGACGAGAAGAGGATCCTTGTGTAAAAAAACAATAAAATTCAGGGAATTTCATGGAAGRGACTGTGCAACCTGTCTGTTTATAAAGCCAAGGCTGGAAAACAATGAACAGAAAGGTCGTTCCCATCCTCTGTTTCTGGCCTCTTAGGCAGTCCCGGTCAAAAATTGCATTACTGAAGCTCCTGAGAGATTGATCAACATGGGGAAGAGAATGTGAACCAAATGCATTTTTGATTAAAATTTTATATATGATACTAGCATTGWAAATCAGAATTTTCATTATTATAAAGCATGCTGGAATCCCTGCACATATTTGTCTTAAGGCTCTAGTTCTCATTAGGGTTATATTTTGCTGCCTCTGGATATAATTTGTTAGTTTGTTTTTTTTTTTTGCTCCTCTCGGAAGAAAATACAAAGGATATATATATATATATATATATATATATACTCAAAAGAATCTTGAGCTCTGCAAAGAGATTGAAAAGAGCACATACATAGAAACTTGTAGGGTTTCTCTTTTTATCTACAAGTAATTTATTTACTGTTCTGACTATTTACAAATTCAAACTTATGTTATGATTGAGTTCAATTTCTCTTTCCTGAAGTGAAATCCTCATCAGCCTACATCAGCAAGTACCCCAACTGAATATGCTGTCATGGTTCCATTCCTATTTGCTATTTAGTTAATACATGTGAGAGCTGGACCCTGGAAATCCCACTGCATGGCCAAATGCATTGGAAGAGGTTTTAAACTCATTAAAACGAGTCAGATTGAGAGATATGAGACATCAGTGATGCAATGCCTTGATCAGATGGGTCAGAATATACTGACTGACAGTGAACCAAACCAAACCACAATAACAACAAAATCAACAACAAAACCCCAGAATTGTGGGGAATTCTGGTGATATGAATCCAGATTCCTTTTGAAATATGGGTTTCCTGTATGTTTTCAGCTAAGCTGCTGAGGCCTRTTTCAATGTTTGTATGTTTCACATTCATATTGTACACACATTGTATCAGTCTGAAGATGTCCACCAGAATTCAGGGCCCTGTGTTAGATTCTCATAATCCCCATACTGAGTTCTGCACTGGAAATGTTTGCTACCTGAGGATGACATTTGCAGATGAGAGGAACCACTTCAGCAAACCAGTGAGAAGCTCCAGAGAGGGACACCAGAAAGAAGCTGTATTCTTGTATTCATTTTGCTACATGAAAATATAATTCTGAGCAGCATGGTGAACTCTCTTCTAGAATGGTGAACTCTCTTCTAGAATGAGATAGTTAAGACAAGGAACAATCTTGATGTTTTCTCAATCTTTTTCTTTCCAAAGCAAAARTACACTGTGCCAACACAGTATTTAYATGATTTTTGATTTTTTTCTCCTTCACAAATTTTACAAAAGGATCTATTTATTCAAGAAATAATTCCCTGCTCAGGACTTGTACAGATCTGTCCTTTACCCATGTAGGTCCCAAGCCATCTGGATGCAAGCACACTGCAGTCAAAAGCTGCTGCCTTTGAGTTAAAATCCCACAGAAAGGACAGGGCTGGCTTGTAGGCAGCCTAATCTTGGGATTAGTGAAGGAAATACAAGKGAAGCAAAAGGCTGTAAGCCTAGAAGGATCTTTAATGTTACATAATGAAACAAGTCCGGGCGAGAGTTTTCCTGATTTTCCCTTTGAAGTGCAAATTTGAAGGTTGTCATTTGGATGTGGCAGTTCCTATGTCTGTTGTTCCCACATGCCAAAGTGGCAGAGGTTACGGTGTCTGGCTATTTCTGCAATGCAGGGACCCATGTYTCGCTTACCTTTGCAACAAATAACCTGGCATTCTGCTGGGCACTGCCCCAGCCCAATTCTCAACAGAAACCTGCACACTTCAATGTGGTAGGTCGAAAACATCTTCCCCACAGTATTTTCAAGAGATCTAGTGAGAAGGAATAGGGAAATCTGAATTTCATACTGGGAGAATAGGGATTTAGAAGCAGGCTTTCCTGTGCACAGGGAGTGAGCTGACCAAAAGCAGTAGGGTATAGTGGGGCTGCAGACYAGCTCTGATGTCAGCTGCACAACACCCAGCCCTTTGGATCTCTCTGGAAGCTCCTACTGGACTGGCTTTCATTGATGAGCGGCCTCAGAGTCCTGTTGAAGAGGAGGCCTGAAGCAAGGCTCACATCACTTTGGATATGCCAAAATTTGAATGTCTGATGGGTCAGGTACCTACATTTGGCTGATAGAGGTTTAAAATGAATGCTTTTCCTTTAATTTATTTCTTGTGAAACCACACAATTTCCGAGATGTGTGAGAAGGATGGATGGATGAATGTAGTTAGCTGTGAGGGACTCTCCT
Organism: Malurus melanocephalus; assembly: GCF_030028575.1. Lineage (NCBI taxonomy): Eukaryota > Metazoa > Chordata > Aves > Passeriformes > Maluridae > Malurus > Malurus melanocephalus. Next base: position 36,411 of record NW_026623403.1, read on the forward strand.
GTTATGAAATGGGATGCTTAAAGAAGCTATCTAGAGATTTACAGAATATGGTGGTGCAAGCACAGGTGCATAGCAGTTGAATACATACTGCCCAATTTACTGCTTTTTTGTAATGTATTGAATGATCACGAGATATTTCCTTAGAATATATCTGTAAAACTTAATTATAGCCTATGTTTTTTTTTAGATATGCTTTAGAGTTGAAAGCTCAGGGTTTAATCCTGATCCTTTAACATCTGCTCAATTTAAACCAACTCATAAATGTTCTCTGGAACTACAATTTTATTCCCTGGTGGTAGAATGCAAAATATAAAAAAAATCTTCAAATGTCTGGTTAACGTATTTTGGGGATTCCAGAGTCCTTTGCACCAGTGTTTTCTCCAGACTGTTCAAATACAGATAATAAACATTACATGAATGGATGTCCAGTGTCTGTAAATTAGCCTATGGTGACAGAGATTATYTAACCCCACATCTTCAGATCCCAATATGCCTGAATGCTGTGTGTAAATAACAGTGAAGACCAAAACAAGTAGAGCTTTAATATTAATTGTAATTTTTTAGACAAAATTTAAATGACAATTAGTACTTTCTTGTCATTTATTTCCTAACTTTCTCTAAATATCTAAAGTTTTTGGGCTTTTTTGATATGCTYTTTCAAAATTTGAAAGTAATCCTGAAGCAGAATCCAAAGCCTGACTTCCTATGGATTTCTGTCTACTGAGAATTAAAGAATGAGATCTRAATGAAACATTTGCTGTCATATGCCAAGTTTATAACTATGCTCTCATTTCTGGATTCTCTGACATTTGATAAATCATGGAATGGCATTATAGCCATTTTTTTTCTCCTTAGTCATTCTGCCAGGATATGTCATAAAAATCTCCCTTCTTAAACTAGTGCTAATTTCCTGCCTTGGAAGTTTTCAAAAAGCACAGGCAGACAGGAATGGACAGAGCAAGGCTGCAATTGTATTAATGTCATTTACAAAATAAACTGGGAGGAAACACAAGGGGGCCTAAACCTTCCCTCCTACAACTTAAATATAATTCTGACACATCTGTATGTAATACTGAATTCCTGTGACAATGTAGATTTCTTGCCCATGGACAACAGGTAAAATAGAGGTTGTGCCCAAAGGTAATCCATAACTCTATCACTCACCTGAAGATAAAAATCACTCAATATTTTCAGGGAACCAGAGAATAAATCAAATAGTCCTTCCATTTYCACATCATACTCTTCACTGTTTCTGGAAAGAAAGATCGTGGCTTTCACAAGGACTAGGACATCACATTGTCTAAAATAACATATTTTCCTGAATGTAATTAATGACAGTTTATCAGATTATTGACAGGAGCCTGGTGTTTTAAAGAAGTGTACATTCAAGACAGCATTTCCTCGTGACTAACTGATGAGAATAGTGAATCTCTTCACTGACTTTGAATACAGTGAATACAGTCAGTAGACACTATTTGGGTACAGGAATATGAATCAGATAAACATATGATGGAGTGAAGAAAAATGCTGTATAAGARGATATGTCACTAAAAGAGTCATGTCTTGCCTTTATATTTATTTTGAGAGTTACCATTGAGATGTATCTGCACTTACCTGGTTTGATTTTTTTTTGCTAGGTAATGTTGAAGTACTTTCTACAGTGAAGCCAACAAAGGGTTTTAGAACCATGAGATGCAGCACACCCTCAGTGGTGGGTACAAAGAATATGGCCACATAAAGTTGTTTCACCTTCCTGTGCTGCACTCAGCCCTGTTGCATTTTTGCAGCGCAGAAGTCGAAAGACTGSTGTTTGGTAAGTGGAGTCTGGGGAGGTGGTTTAGTAGCTGAAGCACAAAACATTCATGGCCCATTGTCTGATCCCCTCACCCACTCCCAGATTGTAAGAGGAAGATTTATCTGAGTTAAAATGTAGAGAACAGACTAACAGAACATATAATTTTGTAAGCCTCTGAAAATATTGTTCTGAATGTCATTCTCAACAACCTTTCATGCTTCACACTGGTTAATATAGATTTAAATATTTGGTACTTCCCCTGAAAGTCACAAACCTATGGAACCATTTCAGTTGATTAGTAATATGCGTGGTTGAACTTTACTACAGATGAATTCACAGTGATAACAAATTCTACAGCTTTTGGATCTAGGTCCACAAAGAAAAATGAAGGCTAAGATTTACAAGGCATCAGTACAAATTGATTGAGAAAACTTCATAATAAATTTAAGACTCTCAGGAGAGGGTGGTTCTGAACTTTCATAAAAGAGACAAGCAACAGAGTGTGTGCACTGCACTGAACAGGACATGCTATCTACATGCAGTTACATTAGAAATTTTAATTTAGGATATTCATGATGGAATTTCATTACTGTGAAGTATTTCAGTGTTTCACAATAATCCTRTAGGAATAAACAGCATTTCTTTATTTTGTTTCTAAGTAYAGAGTTTGGAGTGCTGCAAAATGAAGGCAAGCTTGTGATAAAAGCATTCACTAAGGAGAAAATTTTGGTTTTAATAATTTTCTCTATGTTACTACCAAATCCTGGTCATGGCCAAATTCCCTCATTTTTAAAGATTTTGACAGTAGGGGTCCTTATATCTACAGATGAAATAGATGGAAATGAAATAGAAATGTTTTTTTCAGCCACTGCAGTGATGAGTTTACACAAATCCTCCCAGGATTCACAGACATAGCATGTTTCTTTTATGCCAGCGAAGAAACAATTTAAAACCTGAACAGATTTGGTTTACACAAGAATACAACTAGAAGAGAAGGAGAGAAGGAGATATTGTCATTTCTCAAGTTGTTTTCAAACAGCTTGAGCRCTCACCCAGAAATCTACGGTCTAATTGCCTCCTCTGCCTGACAGACCTTGAATTCCTGTCTCCCACTTCCCTGTAGGATATCCAGCGAGCAGACTCCTGGGTAGTCTGAGGTGAAGTGCTGTGTTTGTCTCTTTTGGAGAAGCTGTTTCATTTTGCATGAAAAAAAATCAACAGCTTGATGGACTATTCAGTGAATATGTGAATGTTCCTCACTGCTCTAATGATGGTATTCAGCTGGGAAGGGGGTCACTTGCAGCTAAGRAATCCACAAGTATTTCAGATTAAATAAGTACTGGAGAAAAGTGCATAACACACGTTTCTTTCATTTATGCAGATTTCCTTATCAAGAGACTGGAAGCAAAACTTACTTTTACTTGCTCTCTTCAGTATGAGTATTTAATTATTAGTCTCAAGCAGAGGATTCCTACTACAGAGCACCAGACTGCCTCTGCTGCTCAGGGCACTCTTCTGAGAGGTGGGGAAGAGGTTTRCATCCACTCAGAAAGAGTGATGAGTGTACAGAAGAACATTCAGCTGTGACGTTAGGTAATTGTCATCTCTGGCTATTTTAAACAAATTACCTTTTAGCAATTTTTGGGCTCAATAAATTCTATTTTGTTCTGTCTTCTTCACAATTTAGGGCTCGGATTTCTTTCAATAGGCAGGCAACTGGACGTCTGCAATTTTAGGCTTGTCTCATTACCAGCAGGTACAGATAATGCAAAGAAACAGGTCTTCGTGTTCCAAGAAATTACTGACAGGATCCAAACACACAGAATGGAAGGAGCCTTAAACTTGGAAATTAAAACCTCAAAAACCAGGATTAGGATGTGTGAAAAAATATTTGAATTGTCTTCATTGCATTTTTAGAAAAGCTTATGAAAAGATATAAAAAAACCATGTTTTCTCTCAGCTTGCCTTCTACTTAAGTAGCCACAGGAAACATGGGAGGAAAGCCTTTTGAAAAGGAAAATATGGAGTCTGAAGCAATTAGTCAGTGGCAGATTACATCCTTTCTTTATTGCAGAACAATCTTCAATGGGATTAATGAGAGAAACAAAATTAGTTTAATAAAGAAATTTTTTAGGGGTAAAATATTCATGCTAGGCATAACATATAATCTTGTTTTAGCTGATTAGATTGTTTTATCAGAAGCCTGGGCAGAAATGTAGTGAAAGATGGAGCTCAGCACGATACCTCCAAATTAAAGCCTATAATGTAGTCTCAGGTCATGCTGGTTCGTGTGACTGATGCTCATGCAGGAAGAGTTAATAACACTGCATTTTAATAAACTGTCAGATTTCTGTGTTGTAATGTGGATGCACCATTTTAGTGGGAGGTTACTCAGATAATGTARAATAACATAGAAAAGTCTCGAGATTTGGCCTCACATTGGTTAAAAAAGGAAATAAGATTCAGGTGTTAAATTCATCTGAACACARGCCTTCACCTGTGGTTTTTTTTCTAGCTAATATATAGAACATATACTCTTTCATGGCTATATGAAGAGTTCTGTGCTCTCAAAAACTCATTTGTAGATCCCCTCCTGTTTGGGCCTTATTCATTTTCTGGAATACAGAAATACAGGTATCCTGTATAATACTTAATATTTAATACAGGTATACTGATATTTTTTGATTATTTGACTACAAAGAATGAAGTGATACACTAGTGGTGTTATCTGTATGGATTACCCAACAGTTAGTTTTGAACCCCATTAACTGGTAGAATGTCTCATTAGATGGTGGGGAAAGGGTTTAAAAGAACAGAGAAGTGCCCAACATCACAAATAAGAGAGAAGATTGAGCTGATTTAAGAGTGGAATTAAAAGGTTCCGTTCCAACAGTTTCTTGCAAAAGAGGAAAGCAGCAATGAATAAAACACTTTTTTTCTCTTGCCTTTGTGGGGTTTTTTTTGTTTTTATCAAGAAACCTAAACCACATTCATTTAAAACCACCAAACAGGAATCATCAAATAAGCTTTCTCAGCTATGTATGTTGACTTTTAATAAAGTTTTAAACACTGGGGAAATTACATGGAAAAGAACTTATCTTAAGCCAATATTTTAAAAGGTCAAACTACCCATCAAATCTCAATCCTAGCTAAAWAATAGAATGCTTGACATCATTATTAATAAATAATTTTATTCCCCTCTTCTTAATATCAACTTTCTGTTATGAAAAATAAATTTTTTCAGACTGACTTGGTATTTTTCCTAGATTATGGATCTAGTTGATAAATGTAATAAAATAAAATATTAAAAAAAAAGTAATGCATTCTTTTTTTAAAATAATTCTGTCAGGTATTTGTTCTAATAGTATTTCACAGTTTTATTAGGAAACAAGAATCTCAATTATTAACTTAGCCTGAAACATTAAATTCATTCAAAATTTKCTAACTAATGACTTTTAAAGAGAGGTTGCAAAGAGAACAGGGGTTTCATACAAAGATTGATTTGAAATCTATATGTCTAAYATTTTTGTTAAAGAAGAAATGATGAAAAACAACATTATTAGAACTGTTTATGAATGCCACTGAAGTTTTCAAAAAGGTGAGTAATGAGTAGGCAGCAATGAAGAGTCACATGGTTAGTGTAGTGACTTCACAAAAGTAAGTGATATTTTTTCTGTATCTTTTCTGTCTTCCTCTCTTTCTTCTAATTCTCTTTTCATGGAACAGTCTGGGTGACTTAACATCGAATGGATTTAAAGTTTGCCAAAATTAACAAGCTATGTTAATGTTATSATAARTGTTTTGYGTCAATTTGATGTTGCATTAAATCWGTTGCCAAATTTCCTYGACTTTCTATATTTTGACAGTAAACTTTTKTTTASTTTTGTTTTGTTTTMTTCTCAGGAGTAAASTCTTRAGAATCTTTSGCTGGTACTTCTCCTGTGCACTYAACCCAGAGCARAGGAACCTCAGCAAAYCTCCTTGCTTTTTAATGTTTTGGGGTGTTACAGTGGGTCACACTCACCTGTGCTTGAACTGTATAGGTCGGTGTGAACAAATTGGGTGTTCTAGCAAACAACAAAATGCRCCTCAAACAGGCRAGTCTCTGTTTCCTCACAGAGCCTRCAGCTGTTTTCCCTTCTTGWTGCATCCCTATCTGTTYRGAACAGCTTTGTTGCAGACTTGCTGAACAGTGATGTGCACATTTGAATGCAAAGCACACTGTGGGGTGTTTTAGCTTCAGCAGAGCTGCTGCTTGATCTGTTCCCACAAGGCTGTATTGAAGWAGTAATTGTCAAGAGTTCCCTTGGGTGAAGTTTACAGTCCAGATGCTTCACATATTTATTAACCCTGAACTTCTGTGTGGCCCATCTGCATAGGGACGATAAAGTCCTAGAGAAGACAAGCAGATACAGCTCAGCTCAGAGATAAGTCTGGCAAGGAGTAGCTAAGGGAGCTGGGGTATTTTACCCTGGAGAAAAGGAGGCTCGGGGGACACCTTAGCACAGTCTACATCTACCYGAAAGGGGGCTGTAGCAAGGTGAGTGTTGGTTCTTCTCCTGAGTAACAAGCAATAGAGCAAGAGGATAAGGCCTCAGTGATAGGGAAGATGTGTGCTAATGACTTTAGCATACAAACAATTCCATGGGTGAGAGGATGGGTGTTAAAGTCTATGGGATGGGTCTTGATGTCTCTCCTAACTGCAAGCAGCAGGTTTGTTACAGAGCTCAGACAGACTGACTTCTGAAACAGACAAAAGGGTCTGCACAATCCTGAGTTTCTGAACTTTGGGGTAAAATGACAGCTTCAAGGGGAATATGCTGTGGGCGGTTCGGGAAGGCTGTACCTTCCTAKTACCTCAGCCAATGCAGAGAGGAAGAGGGCAACTAGMAGCCAGGAGCTTARGATAAAAGGAGGCTGTGCCCTCCAAAACTTTGAGAGAGAAAAACCCCATGGACATGTGCCCAAATGGTTTTTCTCCCTTTATTTGCATAAAGTTGYGGGGCTCCTCTGTCTCCTTTTTGGACATAGACCTCTGGCATCTGTGGATTAACTTTTCTGACACTCAAGTTATGTCATGGGAAGTTCAGAATGGGTTTTAGGAAAAAATTCTTCATGGAAAAGATAGTCAAGCATTGTGGCAGGTTGCCCAGGGAAGTGGTTGAGTTGCCATCCTGGTGGTGTTTAAAAGATGTGCAGATGTGATGTTTAGAGACATGGTTTAGAGGTGGCTTGGAAGTGTTAGGTTAACAGTGGGATTCACTCTTAGAAGCCTCTTCCAACACAGACAATTCTATGATTCTGTAACACTAACTTATTGTCTCTGAGAAGGTAGATAATGTAGGGGTTACTGCTCTCTATTTGAGGTGGCAAACCAACATTGTACAGCCCTCCAGTGCCCATAAATCCACTGTGATCTAGGAGGACCTGCCAGTTTCAGGTGTACAGATTTTGCTGATCAGCTTGCCCCTTCTGTTGGCCCAAAGAACATCAGCACTACTGACTGCCTTGAAAAGCCCAACATGCTGTAGGTAACTAGAATAAACTTGTCCARGTCTGGTCTGAGGAGTGAATTTCCCTGTCTCACATCACTGTCGTGGTGAAGATAGCCAAAATCCAACAGGTGATTGCTGCACATCTGGGCACAAGGATGAGTAGGTTGTCATGGCAGGGTGAGGCTCTCGGAGGAAAGCCTGAGCACGATCCTCCACAGCCAAGCTTTACTTACACTCACTGTCTTTAAACTCTGTACAGAACAYGCATCTTGCTGTGACTTCACATCACCTTCCTTTCAAAATAGCTACTTTTTAACCATTACTCTGTTTCAAGCGTGGCTCTGGGCCAGTGCTTTAGGAAGGAGGGAAGGAGTAGCTGATTTCTCAGGCAGCATGATCAGTCTGTCCCTGCAGTGATGTAGGAACTAAGGACGCCATCTCCTAGTTCATCTGGGTTYGCTGGGATGGCAACAATATTGCAACAGGGCTGAAACTGTGCTGAAGAACTGTCGAGAGCATTCTGAGAGTGGGCTGGCACCTGCTGAGTGTGGCCTGGGAAGATAGCAGGAGCAGCATTCATGTAAGACGTTACACTGTTCAATTGCAAATTTTCATGGCATAATTCCCATGTATAATTTTATCATTACGTTGTCTTTCAGCAAAAGCCTGTCTCAGGCTACACTCTCAAGCTACCCCTAAGCCTTAACACTACTGATGAAAAGAAGTAATTTCTCTAAGAACTCAACCACTGCTATGAAGGAAAGTATAGGTATAACCTGGGGGCAGCAGGATGAAAGTGTGACAGGAGCAGAATCAATGTAGTTGTGAAAGCTGTAATTCCACTACAGCAGACAACAGCTGAAAAAGTAGGGAGAACGAGATTTCAGCCCTGATTTATAAACAGAACACAAAATCTGTGGGGACCCTCTGTGTTTACTCTGTCTAGACACAGTTTCTATGCAGAGATTCTGGCATGAGCAAMTTTTTGTTGTTATACAATGTGGCCTGACCTGAAAAACCCTTCRCTTTACTCAGCAATTCATTGCAGCCTTGAATCAGTGAACCAAAGATGAAAGATCAGCAGTTTATTCAATATCATTCAGCTTCATCAAGCACACCTAAAATATGAGAACAGACATTGCAAAACTAACATTTCAGAGTCAGAGTTGGAAAGATTATATTTACATTATCATCAGGAAGATTCCTGCCTTTTTAAAAGCTTAGCAAACTTTGTAGAATAAATGCAAAGCTTGCATAATGATAGTCTACATCTTGGCAGCAAGGTACATCAGTATGAAGTTGATACTTACTGAAAGTTAAAACTCTATTAATGCTARCAAAATGCCAGAACCAAGACCCATAATTCAAAACATCTTTGCAGTAGTTACACCTGGATCTTTATACACTGCCAGTTTTAGAGCTGAGCTCTCAGTTCTCTGCACCTTTCATGCAACACAATGCTTTTTCCATGTCATACATGAAAGTAATCATGGAATTGAAGCATTAATCTAATCCACTGCATTATTTAGTGAAGCCTCACAGCAAATTTTGCAARCCTTGCTCTCTCCCTTCTTTGCACRGACTGTTTCACAAAGCCCAGCACATTCCCAGATTCAACCCTGAAGCAGCTATGACATTCTCATACTTAGTGACAACTTAGGTTTTAACTCTGTACGTGTCAAGTGTCAAAGAATGGCTAGAGATCTGGACATGAGTGAATTACAAATAAATAATATTTCACAGAATGTGTGAATACATRTACCTTTCCTTCAAAGAGAACATAAAAATTTCAAATACTAAGTTTCTTGTTCATTCATATGACAGAAGTGGGAGAGATCCTTTTTTGAATTTTTTTTCTCTTCCTCTAAAAAGGCTTTTTTCTAGGAAAGATTCTCACATGTGGAAGTCACATCTGCTTCTCCAGTTTACAATTGCTCCTTTACCCTAATCTGCAGTTCCTAGCCATATCCAATTTGTGGCTCTCTAAGGCAGCATCCTTCAGTGGCATTCTAGATCTGGTTGGAAAAGATGAGAGGTGCTYTTGGAGCTAGGTCTCTTGCTCCCASTTGTCTCCCYRGAGTCAGAACAGRCAGTAGCACCAAGAGTTCTGAATTRGAGAAATTTAATATGATTTGTTGCCCTTCGAATGCACCTGGTGATTTCAAATACTGGGACAATTTTTGGCAGCCATCATATAAATGAGATAYAAATTTTTTGAATAGTTTGTTACTAACACAGGTGTAGACTGCTTTTCAAAATCCTGTTCCTAATGCAAAGGTGTCTGGGACAAGTTCCAGATCCATTTTTAAATTCTAAATACAGATATCTTCAGGTGTGAAAAATATGTACTTTTATCTTGCCTTGTTTTCAAGAGCAGACACATATTCTTAATTTGAAAAGGAAACAGCCTCACTCTAAATTCTATTATATTGWGCCAGACCAAAATTAAGTTTGGCAAAGGTGACAAACTGAAAACAACATGATACACAGTGATGTAAAAGCCGGATTATCAACACACTGTGAACAGATAGCTGTAATTATAACTTTTAATTATTGAAGGCACCACTTTAAAGGATTACAATTTCATATTTTCAKATACTTTTCATATGCACAAGTTCATAGAATCATAGCTTTAGTGAGCCCTTAAATGAATTACAAATTTTACTCTTGTAAGACTAATTTCATACTGTCTTGATCAGTGGAAGCAGTTGTAAAGTTATTTTACATAGATATTATATTAGTGAATAATTCATACTGGAATTTACTAAAAAGTGAAAGTTTCCAAAAACTGTCTACTTTATAATATGCATGTAGCTTTAAGTCTTTTCAATAACAKGAAGTACTTGACACGTGCCAATAAAAAAATAAATTCAACCCCCCTTTACACAAATTTCAAACAAGCATGATATTCTTGTGTTAATCTTAATAGAAGTATATAGGGAGAAAAATGTTCTGATAATACTGAGGATTMTTTCTTTCGTCTGGTCAGAGGTAACCTCTTAGAAGGAATGATACATTTGCACTGCTCCCATACAGAGCACACCAGACCTGCTCTCATTCATTCAGACTCACATTCCTCTAAGCAACAAGATGCAGCTTAAAGGCAGAAATATGACCCCCAAATGTAGAATAATCCCTGCCAGATCTGTAGGTTCATATAGAGGAAGATACAGTCATAGTGCTGAGCACCTCTAGAGATTTTAAGTTATAGAAATGTTTTCTGCAAGACTGCTGTTCTCTCAGGTTTTATTTCATCACTGACAATGAAAAAGAACCAACCAACTTTTYCTTCTTCTCCCTCATCTTCAGTCCCATGTATAGGAAGACAGTCCGGACCAATTTCCCCTCATTCAATCCTTTGTATTGTGCCTTACTAGAAGATTATTCTGCTGGGAGACTGTTTTTGAAGAGTTTCAATTCCCTGTAACACTTGAAGTACACTAGYAGAATTACACACCTTTTACCTGCCTTTCCATGGGTGATGTATTTCATATTTCATTAAAATATATTTCAGAGCTTGTAACTTCTCACCAGATTTGCAGTTTACATGGGAAGAGCACAAGAATAATTTTTCCAGCACAGTTTGCATCGTGGTTCCCTACCACAGSTCATAAGTCACTGCCAGTCACCACMCATCACTGTCAAGCATCCTGTAACAGAAATGCCAATATTTGTATCAGTTTTCTTCAATGCACATTAATGTTGTACTATAATTCACCATGTGCCATAGCTCTTCAGTTGTTCTAT
>NW_026623403.1:47487-89446 GCF_030028575.1 Malurus melanocephalus
AAAAAAAAAAAAAAAAAAAAAAAAAAAAAAAAAAAAGATTGATGTGTGCACTTTCTTTAGCCACAAACACCGGGGTAGATAAAGCATTACCTTTACACTGGCAGTGTTTAGCATGCTCTATACAAGCATATAAATGGCCTCTTTTCCACCCTGTAAAAGCTGGGTCCATAAGCAGTAATTGCTCTCATCTGTATTCCTTGCACAAGCTGCTAAATATTATATTTCTAGTAAGGTACTCTTGCATTCTAAATATAACTTAAATGCATCCTGCTTTCATAAATAATATATTGGTGACTCACTGATGTATCATAAGACACAGTTAAGTAAGAACCATCTGGAAAACAAATCAATATTAGGTACAGGGCTGTTTTAACATCTGTTGGTTCCTTTAATATGAGATTGTGAAGACTGTTAAACAATTTGTTTCCAACTTCTGCTTACACTTACAATCTCATCTAACACATGTTCTTTCCTTCATGAGATTAAGTTAATTTGAATCTGAGCASAGTGCTGTGGTTCTGGGAACACTGCAAATCCCTGCCATATGATGGCACCGTCATTGAGTGCATCTGAATGAGGATGTTTGTGTAAAAAGTACTCTTTGGTCTGAGAGAACGACTGAAACTTTCTATTAACTTGTTTTCTGCACTGACACAGCTAGAATAATGCATATATTGAAAAGCAGCTGAAAGCAGCATGAAAATCCCACATAAATCAAAATAGAAACGATTAGAGAAAGGGAAAGTGAAGAAACTAAAAGTTGCAATGACTAGGAAAGGCCAGTATTGCTTTAGGAAGCTTTTGAATAGCTTTTTCTCTGGCATGGATTTTTACTTAATTATTGAAATCYATATTTATAGTCATTACCAAGTGCATGAAAATTATGTAAAGACCAGAAAACTATGACTTCAAGAAGCAATATGTAAAGTAAGTTTACACCGCATCCCCAATACTAATTTTTTCTGGTTTTAGTAAATACCCCCTTTTTCAGCCTGACTGTAGCTGAAATACCATCAGCAGTGTGTATGTTTCCCACTAAAAAATTTCAGGCCCTTTCCTCTCAGCTCTGTATCCACTGAACACACTTGTGCTCTGGAACTCCCAAGGCCCAGGGTGGGCAGACAAGAACAGCCACTCCTGGTTGGTGGTCTCTGCTTCTGGAAGACAAGAGGGAGGCAATACTCAGTCTGGGCTTTCCACAGGGACCAGCTGATTCTGCCTGTAGGCTGTCTGCCCTCCCATTAACCTACCCAATATTTTAGAAATCTATGTATCTCACAAMAAGGATCAGTTTACAAATATTTTCAGCTCACTTCATTACGCGGACATGAGACGGGGGAAAATTATGTCATTAAGCCTCTGGTGTGAAGATTTAAATTCAGATCAGTCTAGCACAAGTGAGAACATTTGAACATATGCATTACCAGAAACATTAGGTTTTGTCCTAGTATCTCATTTTCTAGTTATAAAAAAGCTTAGTGACATATACTGCCTACATGTAAGATGAAAAATAAAGAAAAGCAAGTACTGTCCAGACGTACAGACTTCAGAAAATCCCCCCAATACCCCTTTTTTCACCTAACATTAGCACTGGCAGCAATCCATATATCGGCAATGTAGTTACCCATGTTATTCCTCTGCTTAGTAACATAGAAGGATCTGAGGAACATGGTTAACAAGAAAGTGGTTCCTTAACTGGTTCAAAAAGAATTCASCATTCAATCCTCAGAAGACAGAGGCACAACCTCCTTCTTGCTGTTGCAATTTTATTGGTTTTATCCATAATTTTCATTTTCTCAAAATTCTGACTTTTCTACACTCTTAAAAATAGCAGTTATATCCTTGAGGACCCACTTGCCTCAATTTATCTTTTTTAATCTATCCCAAGTATATCTCCTTTAAGTTCCCTCACTATTCAGCAGTGATTCCAAATAGTTTTCATTACCCTCCAGCTGAGAGGACCCTAACCCTAAACTGAACTTAAATCCTAACACAATCCCTACCCTTAACCCTAACCTGAGTAGAGAATGTCACCTGTGGGATCCCACCTTTGCCATGCTCCCAAAGGGCTCCCCATGGAGATTCCCATGCTGTTGAGAAAGCTGCACAATCGAAAGCAAGCCCAGAGCCTGCCCATGTTCATTGCACAAAGGTTTCTGCCCTGATTTGCTCCACATACCCTCCCAATGTCGGAAATCCACCTCTGTTGCAGGTCCTCCTCCTCTTTCCCTGGCTGCAGATCAGCTTTTGGCTGGTCTAGATTTGGCAAGCCCTTCCTGGTGCTGACAGCATCTGCCCGCAGAGCAGAGCTTTGCCAGGTGCCATTGTGTCCCAGAGCAGCTGCTGTGCCTGCTGGTGGCTGCCCACACCTCCTTGCCTCCCCACCAGCCCAGAGACATGGCCCAAGCAGCCTTGCAGCTTCTTACAGGCAGTAGTGCAGCCAGCAGAAGCATGTGCTGTGTGTCATGGTTAGAGAAACAGGGATGGCTTTTCCCTGCATGCAAAGATGCTGTGTGTGCTGTGCCACACGATAAGGGGCTGTGGCCTCAACCCCACGCTGTTCTTGTGCTGCCCCTGCCCCACCAGCAGCAGTAACAGGGCTTGGCCAGGGGCAGGACATGCAGCATCCATGAAATGACCAGTGTGTCCTTGCTGGGAGGCAGATGCCAGCCTGGCAGCGAGTGCATGGGGCAGYGTGGCTGTCAGTGRTCACAGCAGGGCACTGATAACGCCAGGGCYGAGGGYTGCATYCCAGCAWGGTCCRATCACCTCAGGGCTGGACTCRGTGATCCTTGTGATCCCTTCCATCTCAGAATGACCTGGGACTGCATTGAGTGCACATGTGGGCAACCCCTGATGTTCATGAGCTTTCCTCGCCTCCAGCTCCCAATATAACCCCCTCCCTGTCCGACCTTCCGTCCCTTCCTTCCTTTGTCTCCCACACAGCCTGGCTGCCACATGTGAAAACCATTGCTTTGGGAGGGTCCAGCATGTTTAGAGCTCACTCTGCAGAGAAAGTGTCCCTAGGAAAGAGACATCTGCACAGCTGGCCAGTGCTTGGGGACAGGCACAGCGCTGCCCCCACCTTCAGACACTGCATCTATCACTGGTGATGAGAGAGGTCAGGTTAGCCAGGGCTCTTCTGATGGTTCTGTCAAAGACAGGAAAGAGTGAAGMGCTCTTTTAGAAAGGAGGCTATTCTATGTTAGATGTTGTCACATTTGTGTGCATGGGTATCTAAAAATCCTCCTAGAACCTGATATTAGGGATCTGCATTTAGAATCTGCAATTATTAATTAGAATCTGCAATTAGAACCTTGCTGGTTTCTCATAGCCACTAGCTCCTGACCTTCCTGAGGTAGGTCAAAACCAGACAGCTGGCAGAGCTACCCTAGAGACCCAAAACAAGCACAGTGAGAAGCAGAAGATGCTGTGAAGACCCTCTTTGACCATGGTGCCAAAGAGAAGCCCTGTATTTCCCCCCAATTTCATGAGCTCCACCTGATTTCAAGAGCAGTTGCTTCCCAATAGCAAAAATATCACCAGAGTGGGATATGCTCTAGTTTTGCAGATGCTCCTGGGCAGGAATAGGAGATGTAAAAGGCTGTGGGTCACTGTGCCTCAGCTGTGGCTGTGAGAGGGTGGCCAAGGTCCCTGCCAGATACGCTGATTAGGAAGGGGACAAAGCAGATGTCCTCAGTGTGAAGCCAGTGACAAGCCTTCATTGCTCTTCCCTCCTCCCCACATGGTCCTCCCTCGCAGCTGCCCAGCCTGCCAGCCTTGTCCTGCACTGCCCAAGACACATGGAGAGAAAAGTGAGTGTAACTTCATGGCTGGAATGGCCAAGGCGTGAGCAGAGCACAGCTGGGGTKGGACCTGTAAATACAGCTGCCTTTGAGGGCTGCTGTGGGAAGATGTGTACACCTATGGAAGTGCTTGGTACCCAGATAAGGATAATTTTCACAGGTTTTTATCTTTCTGTATGCTTATGCATTTTTAGAAATTGTCCATGAGAGCACAGTTACCTASTCCAAAAGGCCAGTGTGGGCTGACTGATAAAAGAGGCATGCAGGACATCTGAGCAGGTTTGAATGTGTGCRCTCATACAATAAAAACACTCCACAGTTTYTCCTGTTGMCCAGGTTCATTTGCAACTGTTTATGAGGCAATTTGGGTTGCTTAGCAATGATGTTTCTACTTTTCAACTACAAATTTTGGGCCAGAACCCTGTGGTGTCCCTGAGGAAAAGGACACATCTGAAAACCAAGCACCTAGTGCTTGATTTTAGCAAGGGCTATCTCCCTGTCAGTTCATCTGGATTGCTCTCATTTCAKCGGCCCACAGAAAGGCAGCTCATTGTAAAATGAAAGCAGTAAAAATGGTCAGGGAATATGGTTTTTGGGGATGAAAAATACCCTTATTATAATAAAGATCTTGTTGCAGACCACACATTCTCTGTTCTGACAGCCCAAAGATTGTTTAAGAAATGATCTGTCACTGCTGTAGCACGTAACCACTAGTGTCAAACTGACTCCATCAAATTTGCATGCAAACCAGCTCAAGCACTGAAAGACTTTCTGGTACAGAAATCTTCAGTTAAAATAACTTCCTAGAMCAATATTGCTGTGAAACTTTCACTGGAGGAAAACAATCTTCTTTCCCTGTCTTAATTTCATAATTGACTGAAACTTTCCAAATGTCATCTTGAAGCAGCACCTGGCAGGCAACCATGAGAGTCTAACACAGTTAAAAGTAATTGCAAGCAGTCTTGTAATGCAAAGTGTCAGGCAAGCTTAATAACAGACTGTGTTTCTAACCCTCCATGAGAGAATGGAGTATTTTTACTCATTGTATTAGTTTAGCTGAAGTTGTGTAGGTGGCAGATTTTAGCAGGTGYAGAATAAATATTTCCTGGGAAATGTCACTGAAGACGAAATTAATTTAAATTATGTATTAAGGTGTATTACGCTAGCCAAATGAAATACAGATAATGTTCATATTAATTATTCTGCCATTTCACTGATCTCTCTTATACTTGGCTTTTTAATAGCACTGTAGACCTACCTTGTCCTCTTCCACATTTTAATGTACTCTGATCTGACAGGAGAAATGACACACAAAAGAGTGGTTTTTTGAAAGGCACCTTTCTGCCCTTTGATAAATGTCAGTAAATTTCCATGTAATGTATTAAAAAGTTGTCACTTCATATTGGTAAGGGATTAAAGGAAGGWTTTCACTTCTGAAGTGATTAATTAAACCAATAGCAATATATATTTTAAAGTGGATCTTTCTATGTTAATCCAGAYACTAGTATCACTATATCTAGATATTTTTGATATTAGTTAGAAACTAGTCACTGCTTTCAACAGGTTTGGATTCAGGCCCTAAATTGTTTCCTCAATTTATGATGGAAGAATTCCATGGATAATTGAGTTGTTCTTCAGAAGCAGTTGTAAATACTTTTAGACCAGCTTCTGAGGAGAAACTACACACACACGTGCACACACAAAACCCAGTTAAAACTGTGGCAATGGTAATGCTCTGCTTTAATTCAAACTCATGGCAAAATCTGCAGAGGAGCCATGCTTCAAACCTGCTTTGCACTCTTTTCTCTCAATAAGAGGTGCAGGAATGCTGTCTTACATTTATTGTGAGATTGGCTGCTTATCTGATAGCACAGAATTCCTCCTGTTACACTATCTTTACATGGAAATAAAACCTAGTAGATGAGCAATCCACCTTCACTGTGGGCTGTCTAATCCAGCACAATCCAATATACCCATTTATATGAACAGGTCTTGTTGAMAATATTTTCTCTTCATAATTTCATAGTCTTTTAAGCACCTTCCTGTCTTGACTCTTATGTCACATCTCCAAATGTTTTCTTGCTGTGTAGGCAGCAGACCTATATTTGGCAAAAAAGTGCTGTGAATCCCTGATCCAAAACAGGATACAGAAAGGTCCATAAAAACATAGCTGACAGATCTGAAGCAAGTCTGTATTTTGGGGGAGAGGATGAAGGTGGAGTTTTCAGTTTTTCAGGAAGGCAAAGATCTGAAACCAGTTTGCAGTTCTAGTACCTGCAAAGCAAGTGTGCTRTAAATCTGTAATATTCATGCTTACTTAATGTCATGGATTAACCTCATAGATGAAGGAGGATTTTGTGAATAAGTAGATTTTAGGAAGACTGAGAGAACTGGAAGTTTTGGGGTGGCTCCACAGAGTGTGGAGCTCTTGCTGCTGCTGAGCACTCCCCGCTGTGATGCCACAGATGGGTGACCTTGAGATGAAGGCTTTCCAAAGAGAAGAGACAGAGCAGCAGCACCAGGTTCAATGAGCAGCAGGCCAAGGAGGTGCAGGGCAGTCACCTGTAATGAGCAGCAGCCTGGATGGGGGCACCACTGACACTTGGGTAGGGTTTGTGGGGTGTAAGAAGGGGCAATTTTCTTCTGTGGAGCAGAGGTAAAGCTGTGGGAGGTCTTATTCACATSTGGAATAATGGATGGGGCAGGAGATGGATGCAGCTCTGGAGGAGGATTCCTTGAGGATGCAGACAGAGAGGGTCAGGAAATGTAAGTATTGACATTTTTGCTCACATGTTGAGATTGGGAAGGGCAGTCTGTTCCACACGTGGATATGTTTGAAAGAGTTAATCAAAGACTGGGAACTGCCGCTCTGTTCCTAACAACACTCTTCAGAATGCAGCTAGAGCTCTAAGATGGAGCATGTAGGTTTTGAAGCCTAAGTTCAGGTCAGGAATTATTTTTTCAGTTTCTGCTCCTTTGAAGTATTTTTTTGCAGTCTGTTCAGGGTATATGCTGAGGAATGTGTTCAAGGGCTAAAATACCAGCACAAACTGTATGYATATTTGCATCCTGTGCTCTAACCCAACACAGAGCTATGTTCTGCTGTTTCACTGTCCTTGGGGGAAATGGCTGTAGAGCAGAAAGAATTTCCTGTTGAGTCGCCACATGGCAAGGTTGTAGTGATGAGGAATTAATTAGTCTGTGCAGTGCTGGCCTGCCTGGTATTTTGATTACTATTTTTCCTCTAATCATGRTATGTGAAAGGAAAGCTACATACATTTACATTTCTAATTCTTCTAAATGTGGGTGCTACACCAATCACTCATGCTGAGGGATTGACAGCAACTACCCTCATGTGAAAATTTGGTGTAGTGAGTGTTCAGTCATCTCTGTTCCCTGTTTGAGTTGCTAGGCATTATCCTGTGAACTTCTTAATTTCTCCTATGGCTTGTTCAGGGCTAACACCAACATGCCAATCATATGACAATAAAAAACCCAAACCTTCAGCTCTTGCAATAGTAGCCTTTTGGTGGCCACGCTACAGTGTGTGATGGGAGATACAGAACCTGCTTGAGAGCAGTGAGGGGGAAGAGAACAGACTGACATGAAAAGATGTCTCACAGAATTTATAGTGATTCTTACAGCTCTGCATAACACAAAATTTGTTAAAAAAAAAAAAACCCAGTAGGTTCGTACAGGATGTTTCTTAACTCCTTTCTGCAGAGTTGCTCAGAAACGAGGGGAGAGGTAGGCAAACACTGTTGTCCGTAGTGGGAAACTTGGAGAGATGGTGAGCTCACCAAGGCTGGATCTCAAGAACCTGTGCTTCTTATTGCTCAGGCCATGCCTCTTTAGGTCATTAGATAGATACATGTTGAATTTTMAAGTTGGCAGAACTGTAATATAGAGTAACCTCACGTCATGATAGATCAGCTTCACTCGGTTTGCTGGAGGCCAGAAAAGGGAGTAGTATTTGTGACAAGATGGCAAAGATAAGGCAGATGTGTCTTTGTACACAGTAATAAGATTTTATTTCACACAAAACAGGGATTCAACGCAGCACTGAATAAGGAGATAGGCTGCCAGTACTCTTCTTGGCCCTGTTTTAATCCTTCAATGTTCTTTTTATGCAGCCTCTTCTGGTGCTCCCCATAGTCCCAAAGTTATTCCTGCAAGACCTGTCAACATTTTCCAAAAAGAAAATTCCCTTCTAAAAGCATAGAAAGAGCTATTTAAATGAGAATTAATACAAATTAAAATGAATATACTTAATTAAAAGGCAAATATATCTCTTCAGTCTCTTGTTTGCACATTTAAAAAACCCAGCGTAACAAACCAGCAACAAAAGCCTCTTCTCTTACTAAAGATTTTATTTAGACTGGTTTTGTAATAATTCTTTTCCTCTTTTTAATAGTCTCGAACTATCTCATCACAGCTTTAATTGGGATAACCTTTTATCTGTTTATGTTCTACAGTGACATTTGAAGATTGGCCTTCAGTGAGAGCTTTGGGTGATGTGTACACTGAGGCTTCGGAAACTTCTTCTGGACAAGCTGCCAGCAAACAATTACCCTTCTAAATGTCAATAAGCTAGACATCAATTGTCAGCTTGCATCATTTCTAAAAGCCTACTYTCTCTGTAGATTACATCAAAAGTCAAATGCACACTTTTAAAAATAGAACTAGATTTTGATCATGTATTAAGCATTTTTATCCCTTGAGACTTGGGTAAAGAGTGTTATGCTTCAGAGACTTTAATTTGCTTTTTCACTGTTCTAAAAACAAAATAAAGATCTAAAGATTAATTTTTAGAATATCGAGCAGAGGCCCTAAAGAGATTTTTCCAATATAAAGTTACATCAAAAAAGAATGTTTGCTGAGAGGAAAAACACAGAACGACAACTTTAAAGAAGCCTCAATATTAACATTGGTTTGTGTTATGGGGGCTCAGAGTGGGAAATAATTGTGGCTGATGTTGAGTRCATCTAGTGATGAGACCGTATGTTTTACAGATCAAAAATACTAGGTTTGAAGAAAACACACTATTTACTTTTCAYTGGCATGTGGCCAGTTTTTTCCCATCTCATATTGGCGAGTTAACTTTTGTATCAGAACAAGAAAATCACTAATTATTACCAACAAGGTCTTGAGCAATAAGCTAATGTTAATTSTCTTGGTATTACAGTGTCCCTCTCTTTTGTAACATTCAAATTTTTCTGGAATGGTAGGAGATGTATGTTCCTTTCAGTAGGTTCCATAGCTAAGGCACCTTCTAACATAATCTCTCTCTTCATTGCAGTGATATACTTGAAGAATAAATTACAAAGGTTTTCCATTTATAAAAATATAAAAATGAATTCTGTACATGTTACAGTTATATATTAATGAAAAATACCTTAGAATGTGAAGAAAATAATCCACACAGTGATTCTATCTTTCTTCCTAGCTTTGCTGTCTAAGGGACATATATTTTTCAGTTATTGACCATCCAAAACAATTTCAAACCTCCAACAGTCAGTCATRGAACCACAGAATGGTTTGGGTTGGGAAGGACCATTAAAGATCATCTATTCACATCCCAACTGCAGTGGGCAAGGACTCCTTGCAGTTTCCAGGGCACTAGACCAGRTTACCCARTGCCCCATCCAGCCTGACCTTGAACATCTTCCTGGGATGGAACATTTGCAATGGAGATATCAGACCCAGTTCTCTGGATACAGACTGTAAATTCTTAGCTGCTCAAACAGCTCCAACACACATTTACAAAGAACTCCATTTACCTTTGATGCTGCTACCATTGCAGAAGCTCCACTGTATGTGCTTAGACTTTGTGCTTGGCCTTGTCCTCTTAGGGTTTGATRGAGAAAGCAAAGCAGACGGTGATAATCCTGTCATTAGATCCCCCACCATCTCACAACTCCATAAGGAACCACTCCCTTTCCCACTCCCCCTCATCCTCCTCCTCATGTGCTTTAATTGATAYTCATTTCAGAGCTAAGGAAAGATTTTTCCCAGGGATATATAAAGCATTTATAATTGTATTTTGAAGATTTATATTTGAATCTATAAATTTATGATACAAGTCCCTCATATATCACCTCTTGATCACAGCACTGCACTTTGGCACGTGTCTGACAGGCAAATTGATCAGCTCTTCTATTCTAAGCAAACCTCTAATATCCCTTTTTAGGCTCTTCTTTTGTACTTTGGCCTTTATCACAACTGTAGAGTTGCAGGGATATACATTATGCTATATCTATCTGATAATAAAGTAAATGATGGGGAATGGAGAGATCCATTTAGTGTTGACTCCATTTGCAGAGCTTGGAAGACATTCAGTGGTTAATTAGACATATRCTATTGATATAAAGTTAGCAGCTTGACCTATTACCGACCTTCCCTTTGTATTATAGTGCTTTACAAAGTGTAATGGATGTCAGATGTACTGACATAATTCTCTACACTACGTATCATCAGAAATATTTTTAATATAATTGYTACCACTAGCAGCCAATAATCAGATGAGCCTAAGATCTTCATTTTAGTAAGCAAAAAAATACATAATATGATACATTTGTCTTATTGTTGGTTGTTTTCCTAAYACAGACTCTTTCTCTCTGCCATATTGTATCATTTCTGCTAGTCTCTTTTAACTTGAGGAAGCCAAAGAAAATATGAAAATTGTTTACCTCTTTTACTGTGCAATGGTTTACCCCAGCTAGCAACTCAGCCCCACACAGCTGCTCAYGGACTCCCCTATGGTCAGGTGGGGGAGAGAATTGAAAGGATAAAGGTGAGAAAACTTATGGGTTGAGATTGAGTTCAATAAGGAAAGCAAAAGCTGTGCGTGTAAACAAAGCAAAGTAAAACAAGGAATGCACTCACTGCTTCCCATGGGCAGACAGGTGTTCAGCCATCCCCAGRAAAGGAGGCCTCCATCACATTTAGTGGTATTTTGGGAAGGCAAGCAACATTACTTTGAGCATTCTCCCTTCGTTCTTCTTCCCTAGTTTTATGTGCTGAGTATGACACCACATGGTCTGGGATATCTCCTTGGTCAGTTGTGGTCAGCTGCCTCAGCTGTGTCCTCTCCCAAATTCTTGTTCACCCCTAAACACCTGGCTGGTGGAGTGGGGTGAGAGGAAGAAAAAGTCTTGGCTCTGTGGAAGAACTGCTCAGATAATGAAAACATTCCTGCATTATCAACACTGCTCCCTGCACAAATCCGAAACACAGCCCCGTGCCAGGTACTATGAAGAAAATTAATGTTATGCCAGCCAAACCCAGCACATGCTGTGTAAAGAAACTAATGTTACAATGGCATGGCTATGATGCTGTTGYAATTGGTTTTGTATTCCACAGAAGTCATTCATCTTTAGTGACTTCAAACTTAGGCTGCCAGTCAAGGCAGTGATCAAGGCTTCATAACAGTCAGGGAAAGAAGGGTGGGTGATTCCTCCCACTYCTCTTAGACATAATTTCAGAATGAAATGAAGCATGCTCTGGAGATGCATCCAGTCACTCATTGCACTGGAAACATAGATGTGCAATTTAGATACCATGCTTAACTTTTAGAATTCTAAAGTTAGATAAATCGCATTCAAACAGCGTACTCATGGCTGTTTAACAGCCTGAATCAGCTCCTGTGAAAGTAAGTAAAGGCTTACCATGGGACCTCCGTGGGACCAAACCCATGTTCAAATAGTAATATAGTTATAAAATTGTGTTAATGTCTTGTACTAACAGTTGTTGCTAATGATAATGTTGGTATGTCATTATTGAAATTACTCAAGAGATAAAATTGGCTAACAATTCTTTCTGAGGATGGATCTCTTGTTGACCCATAAATCTCTATGTCTTTGCTCTTCTTTCGTTATCAGACAGGGTTACAGATCACTGTTCAGAAAGTTCTTTTCCATTTTAGGTTTGTATAGGCTGGATTAGATYACCTCCTTTGACAAGCTTTATGAAACCAGCATAGTTACCTCCTGAGTATTGACTGAAAGTTTCAYTTCTGACTGATTCATCTCTTCGTGDGTTCCTAAGCACTTATTAAAAAAAAAAAAAAATAAATAGGCATAAGACAGATCAAATAGAAAAGGATRGAAGAGATTCAGAGGGATCAAAGTGAGAAAAGGTTATTCCCAAAAGCCTTCTGAAATGGCAGTCTTCAAGAGATCAGCACTGAACTGACAGTACTCTGCAGTTATTACCTACTTGCAAACAGAGCTTGGAGCATGCCAAGAGGGAAATGACCTGTCTTCCATCAGGACTATTTTACATCCCAAACAAAACCCTTTTTCTTAAATTGCACTAATGAATTAGGAATTTTCCTGTGTCTTTGTGCATTCCCCTTGCATTTGTATAACTCACCCTGTGTGTTGCTATGGTGTGCAATGGGCTGGCACAGCATTGATTGAAGCAGTATTGCTTTGGTAGCTGAGCTTACTCAAAATGTTCTAACACTCAAGGTATTTCTGAGCATGCATCAAGCTCCATTTAAACTTGACATATTGTTTATGATATCTCCTTCTAAGTTGTGCATTCACTGTCTATCATTATAAATTATAGTCTCAGGATGACACAATCTTTTGAAACAGCTTGCTTCAAAAACAGTTACTTTTCATTGATCAGACCCTCCTAAGAATGCACATTTTTTTGTTTCTGGAGATATTTTAACTAATGTGTTCTATATTCATTAATGATTTTTGCAAGTCAGCAAGCATCTCTTCACTTTACACACACATTTAATTGTATCATTTGTTCAGAACTCTTAACATTTGTTCTTTTGGCTTTTTCTAAACCTTCTGGTGTTCTTATTGATTCCTCGTGTAACTCAGACATCTCATACTGCAGCATTTGATTTACTTTTTATTTTTCATKTGCATGTTAACTTATGTTCAGGCTGTCAAACAAGCTAACCTAACAAGCTACWTAGCACACACCTTGGAGTCAGTTCTTAAGTGGAAACTTGGGTTGAAAATTCTTCAAACTCGACTTTCTCTCATTTAACCACTTTTAATTTAATTAACACCCAATCCCCTATATTCCTCTAGTGATAGTTTAGCTACAATTATATCACTTCCAGAAAGAGCATTTGAGCGTCTGTTCCCCATATCCCAAGAGAATTGGCTGTGCTAGAGAGAACCATCTTCTCTTTTACCTATTTAACCGGTACTATTTTGTATAGAAAATCACTTTTTGCAACAGGGCCAGGGCAGAAGATGGAGTAAAGGAGAGAAAGTGAGAGTTAGGAGGTGCAAATATTGGGTGTGTTGCAATAAATATACATAAAAGGAAAATCTGTTTAGCTGAAACTGTTACCTAGTTTAATACCCTAAATATTTTGCTTACTGGACTGACTCAGGGTGTGATTTTAGGTCCGTGATCTGAATCATACAGATTTGAGCACATGTTTGCCTAACCTTTGAAAAAGTTTCCTTGTGTGGGCCACTTCAGTAGGTTAAGACTCAGTGGGCTTTAGGATGTTTATTCTGTGTAACTTTGGTTCTATTACCACCCCAGGTGATGATAAGTATTCTCAATGTTGTCCATAATCCTTAGGGAATTTTTTTTATTAAAAGCAGTCAATAAACTMTGAATCTGCACCCAATAACTGTGTCTGTCCTGGGGTGTGCTTATTTTTACCTGGTTTTTGTTTTTTTTTTTCTTTTTGATTGAATAAGGCATAGCACTTGAGAAAGGTACATTATTAATGATATTTTAGGATCAAAGGCCTTTCTCAGCCATCTCCAGTAAAACAAAACATTAATTGAAGGACCCCTCTAGCAAAACTAAAGAAATATACCTTTCAAATCTGCAGAGGGGKTGGCTACCTTTGGCATTCAAGGATYTCAYAGGAWTGTTGACTTTTCCCTCTCTTCACATTCATAATTGAAGAGTCCGTAAAGCTTCAGCTTTTATTAGCCTCTGTCTTTCTAGGCAGTACCATGTGCAATGGCAAACTGGCCTGGATTTGCAATATTTTTGAAGCTGAACAATTCTCTGACTCATTAATATTGGGGACTRCTCATCACACACTAATAAAAGAAGGCTCCCCAGCTGCCAGAATCATCAGATTTTGACAAGATGCAAGGCCAATATGACATGTCTGCATATCTCCTACCCTGCAAAAGGGTTTAAGTGTTCTCTCACCATTCCCAATAGCAATCTCTGGATATTTTGTCACTATTGTAGCATGAGTTGTGATTTGCAGATCCTACTGAACACAGCTGGTGGGATTCAGTCTGCAGCCATTTGAGGTGCTGCAGGCTTTTCAAGACATCGACGTGGGGATGGCAGAAATTACACTGGAGCTGGCAGAGCAGACCACTACCCTTCAGAAAACATGAAAGGCAGACAGGAAAGATACACGTGGCATCTCAAATGAGATTACACATTCSTGCCTGGACAACTGAATCATACCCAGCAAGCCGAGGCAGGAACACTGCAGGAATTCACAMAACTTCAAAGTGCACTGACTCACTTTTCAGTCCTGTTTTTAGGGTATCCTCTGCTTTAATAGCCTCCCTTCAAAATGTTTTAAATAATATATGAAGTGAAAAATCCAAATCACCATTGGCATGGATGTTTTTTCTGTTATACTATTCTATACAGCTGTTTCTCTACTTGTTGAAACCAACCACCAAGCCCCCTCCTTGTAATTTCCAAAAKAAATATTATAAAATATTGATGAGATATTTATCTTTAATTATTCTAATTATTCCACACTTCATCCTTGCAGGGTCTTGACTGCCTTGATCTGGAAATCCTTTACTTCCTTTAGCTGGAATGAAGTGAATATTTGGCCTCACAACTTCCCTTATTACAGATTTTAGTTAAAAAGACAATAAAGTGCAACTTATCATGTAAAGAGATAGGAGTAGAAATAATTACAGCTCTGAAATTAAAGGGTTGGCAGATTTTATTTTCTTTTTCCAGTTTTGTTAGTTAAGTTTGTTAACAAAGGCTGTAGAATGGTAACATCAGCAATGAGCTGGGGAGACCTGGCAACGATCACAGACAAGGTACAAGTGGAGCACAGAGATAAAAAAACCTTTCACAGTTTCTCCCAGCACTGTTTTCAAATAAATGACATAATCCAAGGTGGACAGCTTCACATTAGTCAAATAGTCTCTTTGCAGTAATTGCAAAATACTTGCAATCTTTAGTGGAAAGAATAGCAGCTCTATTAATAGCTATTGATCGTCATTTAGGATCTGGAAACACATTTGGATTGAAACACTGACTTAAAAGAGATCAAGATGTCACCTCCAGTACTTTCACGTTCACTTATCATGCACTTGGACCTCGAGAGGAGTCAAATGTTTCAAGTTTAAAAATTCAGGCTGGTAATRTTTGGATATATCTGGCCTGTTTCACACCCAGATTTAATTATGCTCATCTGTCTTTAGATAGTTATTGTGTCATCTTTCTTTGTCTGTTTTGGTTGGAAGTGTGCATTAGTCATTTGTACCTCTTTAACAAACCCGGGTCATCTGGCTTGATGATTAATGCCTCTCATCTTCAATAAAAGCACTAAGAATACTAAAATCCTCATCAGACTAATTAGTAAGAATGCCCTTGAGCCAGCCACAACTCTTAGTACAGATCTGTCATGAGTTCACAGAACTGCTATATCTCATCTTTTAAGTTACTTCTTCTAACCAATATCTGGTCATTCAGTGGGGATCACAGACACAGAAATCACTGGCTTGGGAGTATAAGATAGTTAATTTCAATGCACTGGGTTAATCACAGTTTTCATTAATGAAAATTTCTCATCTACAGCTGATTATATGGCAGTATTACAAATACTGGCCAAGGAAGAAAAATGGCCCAATATAAAATAGTTTACTTAACAAATTGAACAGGAAAATAATGAAGCAAAGATCATAATCTCCTTCCAAAGATTTGTATTTTGCCATATAGGAAAAAAATAAAATAAAAAAAAARMCACTCTGGTAGATTTATTTTTGGTTTTATTTTAAGAAGGACTACATTGTGCTTTAACTGCTTTTCTGAAGCTTGAGGCAATCCTTTCTTTAATTTACTTTTTTTTTTTTTGCTATAATTATCACTGAAGTACTGTTATTCCTATATCAGTTTGACATAATTTACCARTGAGTCAGAATCAAAGTTCCATATAGCCTTTCATTGTTAGCATACACTAAAAGCAATGATAGTTTTGCCTGAAGACAGAACACMAATCCATATTTATAGTGTCAGTTTACTTCACCAGGTTGCTACAAGGCTTGATTCACTGCTAAGTCAGTATAAACATTTTGGGAAGTGGAAATGAGCATGAGTCTGCACTAAACACTTCTAGATTTTATTATCATGAGCTGACTGTTTMAAATTTAATTTTTCCCCCAATTACAAAGTTTTGCCCAGAACTGAGATACTGTCACTTCTGAGAAGTAGTGCAGGGTTCCATCTTGAAAACTGCAATCTTATTTTACCATTGATTAACAACATTCCACAAAGCAAAATCCCATAAGATTTGTATTACTTTTCAGTATTTAATTGCTGATAGATAGATAGATAGATAGATAGATAGACAGACAGACAGACAGACAGACAGACAGACAGACAGATAGATAGATAGATAGATAGATAGATAGATAGATAGATAGATAGATAGATAGAATTTTAGTAGAAGTCTTGTCCCTGAAACAAACTTCCTGTACTCCCCTAGATAAGGTGCATAGTTTCCACTTGTTGCTTGTTGCCTGGCTGTTTCCAGTATCAGCAGAAATTCTGATGCTGACACAAGAGCTCCAAGAAATGTAAAACTGCAAGAAAAGGGTTTCCCTGCCCTCCTCTCTGCCTTTCCCCTCACAACTATAAGACTGAATAGCACCCACAGATTGTGCCAGGCATTCCTGACACCCTCACAGAAATATCTTTTCTGATTTTGCATTCAGTAGACCTCCTAAAAATACTGTGAAAAGTGATTTTGGCAGTGTCAGTGGGGTGACTTCAAAGTCAAGTTATTTCATCATCAGTTGACAATTCCAAACACAGATGTATTTGAATGGGAAGGCAAGAATGACAGCTCCATCCTTTGAATTGCTGGGAAGCAGATCCTTTAAGATGCTGCTCTASTCTCAGAAGCAAAGCTGCAAATAAGAGCATTGTGGGTTCTATTGTCTTTCAGAGATTTCCATAACCTACAGAGGGGACTTGTAAGTGACAAGATGTTTCAGCTAATGCCTCCATTCAAAAGTGAAAGTCAAATTGTACGGTGACATACATTCAACACTTCAGAGTATTAATAAAATTTAAAAAAAAAAAAAAATTGGCCATTCTCCAAAAACAAAAACAAACAAACAAAACAATTCCAGCTAATTTTCTTAAGAAGGTGTCAGATCTGAAACATTTATACCAGGCAGAATGTAATGTGGCCATTACCACAACACAACAAGGTACAGAATACATAAAATGTATTACAGTTTAATAGGTTGCATTTTCAAATAAAATTAGCTATTCAAACCAAGTAGAATTAAACATATTGCCTCTTTTAGAAATGTGGTTTTAAAAGGTGAAAATTAGAGGTAATAGTTTCAGCACATTTGCACTGATTTTTTTGTCGTTGTTTAGGAATCTACAATGCCCTGAGCAGCTCTCTATAGAAGTATATTTTCTGGCTGATTATCTTTGATTATGCATCTATAATTATATTTTGGGTCCACTGGAGAAGGGGTTGCAATTTTTCTACCTGGTCAATTGGTGAAAAGCTAAGATATGAACAGAATTCCTTTTTCAGGACCTAAATTTTACTATTCCTTTCCAGAACTGTTTACTGGTATTCCCAGCATGTTACTCTGCCAATAATGTTTCAATAACATAAATATGTTTTTCTCCTTCTGAAATTGTTGCTTTGTTTTTGGGTTTTTTTTTCAGTTTTCATCCTCAATCACTGGTACATGATCCTTTGTAGAGCATGAATGTCACAAATTGTTAACAGTTTTACCTCTATGCTTTTGCTTTATTATTTGTCATGCCAAAAGTCCAGGCCTATCAGACAAATTAGGMAAACTATCCTTCCTAATTAGTCATTTAATCCCAAATAAGATCCTCAATTTTACATCAGAATTWCATATTAATGTTGTGTATTTTACAATTTTTATTTTCTTAGTTGATGTTAATTTTCTAAACACAAATATTAGTACCATGCTCAGGAGAACATTAATCTCTTAAGAACAATATTTGTTATATTTCCCCAATGCAGTGTAAATAGAACATATTTTATTATAAAAAAAAAAAAAAAAAAAGCAAACCCACAATCACTGACTTCTCTGCCAACCTTTGTAACCTGTTCCTTGCACAGCAATGATAAGATAAATTAAGTACTTAAGATAAATTAAGGGGGCTGCTGATAATGTTCAGAAAGTGTGCATGGGACATAACAAACCCAGGTCTCCAGTCCACTTCCTAATGGATCACTAATACCACATTAATACRTAGGTGACTGTGTAAACTGAGCAAACAACATACATCACCCACCTTCCTTGTTTTATGGAGAAGGCAGTCTCATTCTAATGCCAGTCACAGCTTCATTCTCTCCACATTCATAATTTGTGTCTTCTGCATTTGAATTCRGAAGGTGTTTTGCTTAAGTCAACATTTTAAGACACTATTTTATTGCTTCAAGCAAAATCAGAAGCTAGGATTTACTTTGGATTTTTGGACCAGACACTTTTTTTCTAATACTCTTTGGTTTGAGGGACCAGAATTTCAAAAATCTATGTCCATTTTGTTGATAAGCAGTTGGAAGAAGACAAATAAAACTGTGAGTAATAATCAGTGGTAACTAATTTGAGCTGTGTTGATTTCCTAAGGAACTAATGTGTTAATTGCTATGTTTCTTACCTCACAGATTTTATCCTGGTCAACTATAGTAAAATATGCCTAAGAAGGAATTTTATACAAATATCTGATATTGCAAAATTCCCCTGAATTTCCATTTCCTTGTTTTCAAATATATCAGAACTAGTTCTTGTCTTGTCAGCACCTGATGCTGTGGATCTGTTCACAGGCAAAAGAGGAACTGGGAAGGGCTGAGAATTTCATAATTCTCTGAATGGCAGCTGTCTTGACATTTTCATCTGRTAGAACAGTGCACGTTTCTGAGCAKATGGATTTAAACTCTTGTCTGATAATGCCATACTTAAATTATTTTTGTCTTATATTTGCCAAGATAATTACACTTGGCAGAGTGTAATTGAACRTTTATACACATGAAAAATAAACTATAACCATTACTCGCCCTTTTAATATTTGTAATACATTATGGAATTATGTCTGTTGYATTCACCAAATACATAAGCAATCTTTTTGTGACAGAGCACTGTAGATGAGATTGCTAAGGATTAGGAAAGGAAGTTACCATTTTTGTCTGTTCCAAGCTTTGCATACCACTCCTAAGTGTAGAATACATTGATTGAAAGATTCTAACATTTCACTTTCTACTATAGCAGCTGTCCCCTCTTTCCTAAATGAAAGCCAATAATCATGACCAGTSCCCTCCAGATATTTGCAGGCTTCAATTTTTCTAATGGCTCATTATACATTCCCCACATACCCCATGTGTCTGCTATGGGGTCTCTAAAAGGTGAAATATGACATTACGTCAGCCACTTAGAAAATCCTGTTATGACTCCACACCAGCAGGAATATTACTAAATCCCCAGCAAGGACATTACTGTTTCTTACCTGAGTTTCAGCACTCATTTCCCCAGGTGCTACATGCCTTCATCCTGCTTGAGAATGAAAAATGTAGCCCAATRGGTAAAGTTTGACTACATCATTGGACGGAAGGGAAGCCTTGTAAAGTTAGGTCTGCACATTGAATTGACATAATTCAATGGAAGGTGTCCTGAACTGAAAACCTTAATTCTATTATTCCATCAATATTGCACAGGATCTCTCTAGCTGAARTCTAGGAACCTTTTACCAAATAAGTTTCTGTATCCTTTTTAAAAAGCTGTATTTAGAAAGCTAGGGACATCTTCCTTGTTTACCTAAGGTAGATATTTTTTTCTAAAT
The DNA here is from genome assembly GCF_030028575.1 of Malurus melanocephalus. Classification (NCBI taxonomy): domain Eukaryota; kingdom Metazoa; phylum Chordata; class Aves; order Passeriformes; family Maluridae; genus Malurus; species Malurus melanocephalus. The sequence goes on from NW_026623403.1 coordinate 67,344, forward strand.
TTCCACGGGCAAATACTCACTTTACAATGGCAGAATCCAGAAATATCATAAGAAATGGAGTTACTGAATAATTCTGGATATTCAAAATGCAATGCACGTGCTTTCCTCCACTAATTAAAATAATATTTTCTAAAGAAATCTCAGAGATATGTATCTCTGGCATCACAAAGCAACAAGTAATGGGTGCTCATGAAGTCCCAGTTGATGTGATGCATAGAGCAGTGGCCACTGCACCTGGAGCTGACAATGCAATAMATTTGTCTGATCTTTAAACCATTTAGCACTTGCTTCCCTGGAGTGATTGCTGCAGACTGGAGATGATTCAATGTTCCTTTAGATAAATGGTTCTTGAAAGCCCAAGACAWGCTCTGTCTGGAAGAATTCACAGCCATCTGCTAGGAAGTTAATGTATTCATCTCACACATACAAATGGCTTTGCGGATGGTGTCTCTCTGCTTTGCACTAATATGACTTCATTGGCATTGAAATCAAACAGCACCATTGCAAACATGGAGTTACAATCTGACCCAAGGATTCCTTTTAATTAAACAAACCCCTCAATTACAGTAGCAGGAAAGCGGGAAGAAGTAATGCATGTCATTTCYTCTTTTCCTTCTGATTTCTCCTTTACTGAAATTTGCATTTGTCTCACATTGAAGAAGAAACCTGAAAGACTAAGTTTTCATTTTTTTTGTGTGTGTCCCGTTCCTCCCCACCCCCCAGTTTTATCCAAATCCTTTGGTTATTCCTAATTTCACACATTATTTTGTAACTGAATATGTATAGATTTTTAATGGGTTAGGCAATCCCTCCTATATTCTCATCACYATATTTATCATTCAGGATAAATGTTTCTGAGGGATATGTACTATTTTTGAGTGCAAGTTGGTGATGAATACAGTTTTCTTCAAGCTACAGAGATTTTACTGTTTCGCCACAGTAATCTGAGACTTGCCTTCTATCCCCAAGAAAATGTATGGAAAAAACTGAGGCTCACACCTATGAAGTATCCTGCAAGACATACTGCTGGTTATCTTTCAGCCCCAAGAAAAATCTCATGTGATGCATTTCTTCCCTTGCATTAACCATTTTGAAGTCACAAGAAAGAGCCTTTTGACCTCAAGGGTGCAATTTCAGATTTGAAACTGCTGTGGACTCCAAATCTATTGTTTCCAGCCTTCACTTAGTAAGTCATCYAAAGCCAACATTTTCAAAGCCAGTGATGCAGAGGTCATGCACTCATTTTCTGCTGCCTCATAATATCAGATCCTTGGTTTATGGTCACAGCAATTCCGCTSTAGTCAGGGAACTCACCTTGGCTGTGGGATGACACAGGTATATTTGGAAATAACTCTATTATGTGAGTCAATGCRTGTAACAGTTGTAAACCAATTAAATTTTAGCACAGCCAGGGCCATATGTTAGAACTTCTGAGTCCATAAACATCAATGGGCATAACTTTTTTTGCTTCAATGCAATTAATTTAGAATCAGAGTCAACAGGGAGTTTGGCCACTCTTTTGGAAATCCAATTGCTATCCCATAATCTTTTTGCCATTTAGGTCAATATAGCTTGATATCTAATTGGTGTTGTTTACACATCTTTCTGTGCTTCTCATAAGTTATAGTACCATTTTAGTTTTTAATATTTCTGATAATTTTCCAGTTAATTCTCAGYAAGCAAGGCTGAAGAATTCATTAAATAACCGTTAGCCACTCCCTAATTTTTTATTTATTCAGGTGTTCAATAAAGAGCTAGGTCCTGTTTTCCATAGATGTCCTTCTAACAGCTTTACTCATATATCAATMAAATGTGTTTCCAAGCATAATATTCTCTTGGCATAATCATCTGTTCATTCAGAATTACCATCTGTGCCTTGCTGGAGACTTCATTCTTTTATGAAACTGGCATTGATGACAAAGTTCATTTGAATTCCCAGGACATGCAACCATCAAACAGTTTGAAATTCTCTTTTCTGAGCCAGTTTTCAATGCTGATAGAACTTTTAAGAAGAGACAGTTCATGATTTTTTGTTGTTCCTGTTGTTGTTCCATGTTTCACTGTGCACTGCCCACCATCCTTCCCCTCCTCCCACCATCATTTTCTCTACCAGCTTCTTAGCTAAGGCCTGATGGATGAGACTCCCTGTGAAGCCCATCAGCACTTGTTTTATAATCAGCACTACAGATTGCTGTTGACTTAAATGAAGCATATTTCCCACCCAGGGACTGAGCACACTGCCTTCAAGCAGATCATATGYAAAAATAATCCTATGAAAAGATCCTATATCATGTAAGGCATGAGAAAGGACAAGAAAAAAAGAAACACAAGCAAATGTCTTTTGAATGGAAAAGTAAATGTCTTTTCCTTACATTTGTGAGAGGAAAAGGTTCCTTTTTTCTTCCTTCTTATACTTTACAAGCACTGAATTCACTGCKAGGCTCCTGTAGCTTTTAAACCTAGCAGCCAAAGCTTTTCTTGCTCTTGATTCTTTCCACTAGATWTTGTCAAAATTTCCAAGTTTCAGACACAGAATTCTGTAGCAGGTGACATGATGATTTACTTTTCTGCTTATTTTAGATGTATTTTTACAAAAAAAGATAAATGTATGGTCTTGGTACTGTGCAGGACTTGAAATGTTGACTTTCAATCACAAATGGAGGAAATAAAATCCCTGATTCCTCACTAGGAAATAGAGTGGATTAAAGATACTTGTTTCCTTGTGTTATGTCTGAATTGCATCCCCGTTCTTTCAGAGCTTTCAATAATTAATTTATGCAAGGTTATTGTGTAYTATTCCCTGCACATTCTGTTGGTGACCTAGAAACCTGACTTGGAAYGTGAATGTTGAGGTTTTGAAATGCCCAAGTGGTCCTTCTTCATGTGGAGCACTCTAGGCCACCAGAAGTAGTCATATATTGGAGCCCAGAATGTGGAACTGTCCTCAGTCTCCCTTGAATGAGTTCATCTCTCTACAACGATTACAATTCCTGATGCTTTGCTCAGAAGGACCTGAATTTCATTTCAGGTCACCACAATGGAGTGGTTCACTGTCACATGGGCAACACAACTTGTGGAGGATCCTCTGGCTTGAAGAAATAGGCAAAAACATGGGACAAGTTCATGATGTGAAGATGAACAGGAGTTTCACTGTCTGTACTGGGCGCATGCCAGGGCGGTTCACTGTCATTATTCACTAGAAATTTCTTTCCATCCTGTTTCCATTTGGTGGTGTGAGACATCCCCAGAATGCTTGGTATTTCTTGGCGATGTGGTTCAGAYTCCAGACAACAACCGCATGAGCAGAAACGTGATCTGGGCATTTCAATTTGACTCATACATAAGACAGTTTTCTAGAAATACTCGAAAACCAAGTCATAAGGCAGTGTGCAGTGTGCAATGCATGATATCGGGGCAGATGAGCCACCCACTGCTTCCCAGTGCCACAAAGCATCCCTGTGCAGTGAGCTTCTGTGTGCTGAAGGGATCGTTAATTGCTATCTTGTGCAACAGTCTTTTCATTACCTGAAGTTAAACAATTTTTCCAGAAAAGACATTTTAATAATTAAATTAATTAAGCTTTTCAGAACAAGTTCCAGGAAGGTGACADCTCCTGCCTTTCATCAGCTGACCTGATACCTCTTGCTATATCCCTAGGGAGGAGAATGCACCCAGGGCGTTGGCAATGTCTGGGGTAAGCAGAAGCTGCAGGTTTTAAGTAAAAACTTTCATGACAACCAGCCAAAATAGCTGAAGTGTATTTAGAAAGAAATTTGTTAAAGTAGGCAGTGCTACAAGTTTTTTATTGATTCTTTCTCATTCTCTAAATGCTGATGATTAATTCRCACCCTGGAGTGTGACTTTTTACCACAATCATTAGTGTGAACACAGAAGATGTTGGGCTCTCAGCAAAACCAGTGATATAACCTGTGCTTGTTGGTATTACTGTGAGGAAAAAAAGTACAAATAGTTGTAAAATGCTAGGCTAGTGACTTCTGTGATATCAGTAAAGGGTCATAAAGTTTCTTCTAACATTAACAGGGGGCTTTTCTTTTTTATCCCTAAAACSTCATCTCCCTGCTATGCTGTACAGATCAGTCTAGTCATATCCTAGCTATTAATTCTCTTCCAGCTATGGATTTAGGGGAATAATAAATATGCCTTTCCCAGATCTACAAAGGCAAAGAGCGGGTTATTTTTCTGTATGCTAGATTTCCTGAATCAACAAAAAGTGACACAAAAGCTGCCAGGCTTGATTAGAGCACTGGTTTATCTAATGCAATATCTTGCTCACAACTCACAGAACTCAAACAGCAGCATCTTTCTGAATTTTAAATCTATTCATCATAGTGTTCTCCAAATTCACTTTACATGGCATAAATAGCCCAAAGGGATCTCAATAGCTTGGAAAATCTGGCCCATCTTATGGTCTTGCAAACCTTGGACTACTTACTGGGGCACTCGCCAATTGAAATCGTAAGATAAGAGGCTGAAAAACACTTCAGAATTTTGCTGCATTTTTCRCCTGTAGCTTTGTGCTAAAGTGAAGTCTGGAACATTTCTGGATCTATGCCCACAGCTCACAAAGGCTAGTCAAAGATTTTGCAAGTCCTTCTGACTTGACTTTAGATAACCTCCAAAAGCAGATCAAGATTTTTCAGTAATGTGGAAACTGTATTGTCATCTTAAGAAAACAGCTGGAGTCAAACACTTAGGAGAGAAAGGGGAGGAGGTAGAGACCATGTTCTGCTGTACTGGAAGGAATGCATGACTTGAACTCCACAGGTTGGTATTTCAGGTTAAGAACCTTTATTCAGTAGAAACACTAACTTTGGAAGTTAATACTTCACCATGTACCYGAACACAGGAAGGAAACCAGAACAAAATTCAGCTCAGAGCTCCAACACTACCAGAGAATTTTCAAAAATTATTTGAAAATGACCAAAACTGGTTCTTGCCAAAAGGCTCCATGAGAAGCATTGTTTAAGACCTGTCAAGGTAAGGGAAGAAAAACACTGAGCTGGCAATGCAAAAACAACTTCCCAAAAACACCTAAGGAAAGGATCAGGTAGAACAATTGTAAGACAATAACTTGTCTTACAGCTTTCTTACAGATAAAATGAGGCTTTGAAGATTTAGTGTATCTACTGTAATAGATTATTCTTTGGCTCCTTGATTTTAGCTCTCTTTTTTTCCTTTTTTTTTTTTTTTTTTTTTTTTTTTTTTTTTTTTTTTTTTTAGTGAAGAAGCTTTGCAGGTACTGAGCCCATGGTGCCTTTGTTAATATAATTGGTCTCTTTCGGCTCAAACTTGATGCTGCTTTTAGGCTTGTCTCCTGATCTGTGGCATTATGGAGACTGAGATAAATTAGGTCTTCCATCATAGCCTGCYACCCTTCAAAGAGAGTTGCATCAGACTCTGCAAAAGCCAGAATTACTTGTTTTGCTCAGGAAARTTTATAGAGACATTTGTCAGCTAAATAGACCTTACCACAATAAATTCACAGTATGTGGAACTGGTAGTATAGCTATCCCTTCTTTTAATGTAGGAATTATCTCAAACAAGATTGTCCATAGAAGATATTCTTTTGATACATAACCCTTGATGATGTTCTAAAAAAACAAAAAAAAAGGAAGAAGAGAAAGTAGCAATAACAACTTTCTAGCAGATTCCTTGTGGTCTACAAGAACACACAGAGGTTACAAAATCCRCAGTCACACAGTGACTGTGTTACCTTTCTTATTGCTGACAGTGGGTTTGAATTCTGGGTTTATATTTGGTGGTAACAGATCCAACATATTGGCAACTTGATTGGTGTTTTATACCACATAGTTGTGGTAAGGGCAAAATCCACAATGYCACCTTGATATGTCACTTGTGATGTTTCATGAAAGCTCAAAAAATGCAGGAACTTGCTTTTTGTGTAGTGACCAACAACTTTAAAGTCCACTTTTTTCAGAAATGTGGTTCAAACCCTTATGTAAAATACATGATTAAGTTAACATGACATCAGGACTTTTTCTGGTGCTTGCAGAGGACATATAGTCCTGATTGTCATTRCTGTGATCTGAGCACTACAGAGCCAAATGCAAACAGCAGACAAAGCAGTCACATTAGAGAAAAAATGTCAGCACAACCAACTGCTCGTTTGTTTGTGCTGGAGCCAATTATCTGCCAGCAGAGCTGGATCCAGTGCATTGTACCAGATTATTCACACTTACCACAATTCCTTTATTCCACAGACCCTTGTTTCATAAAATGTTCTTTTAATTTGGGAACAGAGGGAATGCCTCACACTTTCTCATCCATGTAACAAGTTTTATATATTTATATACATACTACACACACATACATTCATACATATATGAACASAGGAACAAATGAAAAGTTTTTTGTTGGTTTTTTTTTTTTCTTTCTTCATCTCTTTTAACATCAGGGAACATGACATATTGCCTAAATAGCTTTTATTGCCAACAAGTGATACAATTATACAATGTCACAGATGTCARCTATGATGTGGATTGTGCATTGTTGGCACCTGTTTGTTCTTATGAATATGATCTGTGACAGCTTGAAAGGAAAATTATATTTTAAATTTTGAAGGAAACATGACTCAGACAAAATCATTGGAAAAGGGAAAATGTACTTGAWGAAGTGTGGGTTTACTTCTTTGTAGTATAAATGGCTTTTTTCCCTTTCTGCATAAAAATATTTATGATAATCACTATAAATGGAAAATACATCTAGTCTGACTTTCAAGTTTCTTATCCCAGACACTAAAATGGTATTAATAATTTGGATTGGAAAAATTGCTATGAGTATACAGACAAAGGCTGTGGCTTTACTTTTCATGTTGATTGCCAGTGGTGTCATATCAAGGATGTGGTAACTGGGTGAACTAATGCTGATGCTTGCATAAAAATTATTTCTTGTGAGACATATGCCATCCATTCTAACACTGTCAGTCATCCTCATCAGGAATGAATAAATTCTGAATTTTAAAGTCAAAACCTAACRATATCAGAGAAGTTCTCCTTAAAACTTAGCAGGAGTAGACAACTAATGTATATGGGGTGCACCAGGTATGATAACAGATCATTTTCCTGCGTGAGGAGAGGATAGGAAGTCTCAATATATTGTTAAACCAGAAGCATGAAATTACTTATTGTGCAGCCCCAAATTTTAAACMTCTAAAACAAATAAAAGGAAAATTTTCCTGGAAGATTAATTGTTATGACTCAAAGTCCACACCAGCAAAATGACACCCTATACACAAAAAATCAAGCAAGTATGAATGTTTATTTTTCTCTTTCTAACCTAATGAACATGGCATAATTTCAGCAAGATCATCTTAAATTAATGAAGACTAGTGGAGACATCTGACTGGGAAGCACTCTGTGTGCTCGTTGATTAATATATCCGTATGTGTTTTCTGCATAAGTATATGCATTGCAAATCTGATTCCACATACTCAAGCCATATGTTACAGTACTTTAAAAAATAATATCATATTTTACATTGTGATTTTATGGGCTTGCTTATTATTTAACCATTCTTGAGATTGCAACTACTCCAAATTACTWAACTGCAAGAACAAGCTAACTGGAGATTTCTTTACCAGGCTGCTGAACTTCACCTTGTATGGCTGTTGCTTCTCATCCTGTCACATCTATGATCGTTATCATCTCTCTGTCCTTAGCTAAATGGATTTTTAATTCTCAAAGCTATTCTTACACTGTGAGGATTGGTACAGTAATTTTTAAGAGGGTGGAAAATCCCTTTTTTTTAATATATGAGGAATAATATCCTGCCTCCTACCTAACCCCCACTCCACTCCATTTTGATCCAAATGTCTTTGCTTAAGTCCCCAGCAGTCTGGGGAAAGCAGGACAAGGCATTTGGGGMAGGTGATTGACAGAGCTCAGGGAGGGCAGGAGCAGGGTCGTACTTCCTCTGTCCCTGCAGAGCTCCTCACTCCTCCCTCCACCAGAGTTTCTGAGCTGCATCTCAAGGACACAGAATGCCCATTGACCACATGGAAATCAATACCATACAAGATAGCACTTGATTAGTTTCTAAATTAAGATGAATTAGGGCTTTCTGCCTGTTTTGGATGGACSGTCCCAACTGCCAAGGCATGGCTTGTAGTGAGCCTTGCTGGGGGAGCCTACAGGGAGCATGGGGAGATCCTGAAGATTCCATGGTTAAAAATTCAAGCTTTCCCATTCCACTATCATAACTCATGCACAGAAGATGACAAAATAAATAGTAAATTAGTAGCTGATAGCTAATAGTGAGGAGAATTCGTAGGCTCAGTTAGTTATCGGCAGTTTAAAAGAAATTACTCCCGACTTTCTGGCAGGTAAGAATTTCTGCCTCTGATCCCATGTATGAGTTCAAGCTCATGAAGGAAGGGTCTGACTGAATCATTTACAAGGTTTTAAGATATAGGGACACTCCCTTCCATGGTTAGAAGTGTGCATGTCAGGAAGTTAATTCATGAATGGGTTTGTGGAAATGTAGCTTTTATTTAATAAACAGTTAAGACACTTCACACATGGCACTTTGGTACTGTTATGCCAGAAGTATTAAACATTTATTATAATTAATATATTTGCTGTATTTTTTTCATGTATTGACAAGGATGTGCCCAGAAAGAATACACATATTGATACTRCAATATTAGATAGTGTAAATTTTTCTTTGCTCTCCTCTACAACTAATATTTTATTCTTATCAATACAGCATTCAATGTTTCTTGCATGACACAGCATCTTTCTGAAGCTGCAGTTTAGAAAAAATCCTGTTTGAAATTTTGCTGGCATATGAAAACCACCATCTATGGAGAAATTGGAGGCATTTCAAGTGACTGATACACAATAAGTGGCAGATTTGCAGTGATCTCAGCAAACCAATATTTAGTACAAGTCAGGGAAAGGACACATTAACTTCTTAGACAAACTACACCAGGAAAAAGAAGAAATMACAGGGAACAGTTTCTAGGAGTTAGGATCTCATTACACTTTCAGCTAAATCATAAAATCAAGAGGATTTTTTAGTATGGATTTTCCTAAATGTGAATATTTTCACATTCAGTATAAATTGACATAAAATTTCACTATGAGTTAGGGAAGTGCCTTGTGATTACCAGTGCTCTGCATCACACTGGCAGTATGAGAAACCAAGACAATCACACATCAAGATTATGCAGTTTTCCCCAAATTCAGAGCTGCATCCCAGGTCAGTACAGGTAGCAGCAAAGGAGATACAGTATGCAATCAATCATTCTCATCTCACTGTAGAGGCAGTTCCCTGAATCTGCAGATGTGGATCACAAGTGAGCACATTGTAAGAGCCCTGCCAGGGATTGTGTAAGTTTACCATGACAATTCAAAATTTGCCTTTATGGCTGTGCAAGTCTTATTATTTCTTACTTGGTATAAGATGGGGAATCTGACCCTATAATACCCAATAAAACTGCTGCAAGAACAAATGGAGAGAAAAAGTCAGTCTGGGGCAGTTCAGGCTACCCCTGAATACTTTGCAGTAGAGTATAGTACACTCTGAAGTATGATATCAGCTAAATCTGCACAATGTCTGTMGCATAACTTTTGAGAGTGATGTGTAGTATTGGGTTGTTATTTACTGTGCTGTGTTGGTGTGACAAGGCTTAGGTAGCTGCGGTTTACAGGGTTGGTTTCTGGAAGCTGCTGGAAGCTTCCCCCATGTCCAGCAGRTCCAATGCCAGCCAGCTCCAAGGCAGAGGAGCCACTGGCCAAGGTCTAGCCCATCATCAGTGGTGGGGTAAGGTGTAATGACCTTAAAAAGGGTGAAAAAGCCCACCTGGGCAACTGCAGTCAGAGAGGAGTGAGCCTGTGAAAGGCCTGCAGACACCGAGGCGAGGGCAGCGAGGAAATCTGGGGAAGTGGTGCTGCAGGTGTCAGAGCAGAGATTTCCTGAATGCCATGGTGAAGACAATGGTGAGGCAGGCTKTCCATCTTCCATGCAGCCCAAGGATATCCACAGTGGAACAGATGGATGCCCAAAGGATGTTGTGCCACCCCACCAGAAGCTCAAGATGCAGCAGGCTCCTGGCTGGATCTGTGGGCCTTTAAAAGGGGAGCCCACTCTGGACAGGTTTGGTGACAGGACTCGATATCCTGTGAGGGACACACACTGCACAGCCTGATCCTGAAGAACAGCACCCCATGGAAGGGACACAAACTGGAGCAGCAGCAGAACCTCTGGGAAGGACTCACACTGGAGCAGTTTGTGGAAGACTGTCTCCCATGAGAGGCACCCCACCCTGGAGCAGTGTGAGGAGTCCTCCCCTTGAAGAGGAAGGAGTGGCAGAAACAACGTGTGATGMACTGAGTGYAGCCCCCASTCCCCATCCCCCTGCACCTCTGTGGAGGAGGAGGTAGTAGAGAAAATCAGGAGTAAATTTAGGCCCAGGAAGAARCAGGGCAGGAAGATAAGGTGTTTTTAAGGTTTGGGGTTTTTCTTCATTATCCTACTCTTTCTCCCTAAGTCTGTGTTGCCTGTGATGGGAACTGCTGAATGAGCTCTCCCTGTYCTTGTTGCAATCCATAAGCCTTTTTTTAACTTTGTCTTCTGTCAAGTTGAGGAGGGGAGTGATTGGGTGGCTTTGGTAGCATCTGGCATCCCATCAGGGCAACTCATCACATGCAGCAAATTCTACTAAGGTAACTACACCGACAGAAAAATTGATTATACACCAGCTGGTTTGATCCATTTTGTATTTGAATTTATGTGCATGGCATCTTCTTCACAGTTGTGCAAATATTTATATGCTTAGTAGTGCAAAAACCCTCAATAACCTTTCAGGTAAGATGAGTCTTTCTTTAAAACTGGAGATGAAATTATGACATTCACAAGTCTGTGACTCATCATTGCTATCCACTGTTATCGCCACCTCCACAGCTAGACCAATACCTTTTGAAAGCTGCTTATTTTCAAGGGTTTACAAAAGTGAAATGACCAGGGGTTTACAGCATGCTTTATCTCTCTTGGAAGAATTTTTCTATCTTCTAGCACTGTAAACTTGTGATCTCCCTTCTGTCTATCTTTTTCTTCTGGCTATGCAGTGCAGTATGTGTATTTTTTGATACTTCTTTGAGATTTTTGACATCTTAATTTATTTTCATGTCCATTTGATTTGGTTCCCCACTTCCCTCTCCCTCCTAGAAATGCTGACAATTGAGTTTCATTTTGCTTTTGACAGTCTACCCCTTCAGTGACAGAATATTGGAGAAATTGTTAGGTTTGGGTTTTTAAATTTGTGCTAAAGAGGCTGATGTGCAGAACAAATGTGAATGCACTTTAAATATATCCTACTTCAGGTATCAACTTTGTTATTGTGTAGAAGTTCAACATCAATTTTTCAAGCCTACATTTTCATTGCTTGCATTTCATTTTCTTTAACATGCCTTGCTTTCCCCCTGGTCCCCAGGCTGTATTTGATGCCACAGTTCTTGGGTTCTCTCATTTATCTGATCTTTTAACTTGCTCAGGACCTTATTTTGACAGCCTCATTTAAAATGAGCAATCATTTACTCCATTGTTACTCACTCCCATTGAAATCAATTGGCATCTTTAGTGCAAAGATAGCAAAAATGGGTTTTCACACATCTGCAGAGAAGTAATCTATTCTGCTGCTTTTTATTAAATGGTGTGTTTCAGGTTACTTATCTGCCTATCAACTGTAGCCATTGAACTGTATCCATGTATTGTACTCATGGAAAAGCTTCCCATTCCAGAGTCCACAGATTCTCTAGAGCAATCACTAGTATCATTTTCCCTGAGACATGTTTTTTTTACAAAGTAGTGATATCTGTTTGCTTTTTAAAAAAAAATTCTTCTCTTTTTGTCTGATAGTCATTTACTTCCTGATTTCCCCCTTCTTTTAATTTAATTTATTCTTTACYGTGTTCAGCTAGTTGTGTAAGTTAACTTGTGAGAGTGAAACTCTGATTTATATCACTGAATTTTAAAAGTCTGAGGTTTCCARTTTAGGAATTTATGATAAATTAAGAAATCCTTCAGTGATTCAGGCTTTCTAAAATTTCCGTAGCCCCTTGAAGATGATTACTCCTCTGCACTTACTATAAAACTCCTGAAATAGGCACTTCAATTATTGAGGTAGTAGGTGGAGTGAATCTAAATGCTATTTCAAGCTTTCATACATCAGATGAATGACGGTGCTGCTGGAGAAGTCATGTCAATTGAGAATCATGTTTCTAACCTGGCTTTGCTTGGCTTTAACTTCCTGCAACTGCATCTTGTTGCTCCTTTGATAAAACAGAATGGGATTGTTAGGCAAATTATCCAGTATCCAAATAAACTTTGTATCAGTCTTGAAAACCTCTTTATTTTCCTGCTGTTCTTTCTGCAGTGCCGACACGTTAACAGAAAGCAGCCTGCCAGCTCTGCCATGCCCTGCAGGAACGAATGTGGGTACCCTCAGTGTCTCGGCTGCTTTATCTTCATGTGTCCAGCAGTTGCRCTGGGTCTCTCAGGCATTGGGATCCTTCTGAGCTCCTAAATATTTTTCTCTCAAATAGTGCATCTGCTCATGMAAGATAATGCCCAGTTTTTGCTGGTGAATGCTTGGTTTGTACCTGGCTGTTCTCAGGTGTGTGCTGTTGGTATGGGTGCCCCTGGACAAGGGGTTCGTAGAGCTGTCCCTTTTCTGTAGAATTCTCTCAAATTATGGCACTTTACCATTTCTGGTTTGTTAAATTTTAAARAGACAAAATATTTGAATCCCAAGCTATACCTTGATACTGTCTGGGCAAATTATATCTATAGAAGTGGGCTCTAAGAAATAAACCCTCAATGGCAGTGAGTACCTCACCTTCAGAAAGCCATTCTCCAGAAATTCTAGTTGAGTTTAATAGCAATAGAAGAACTGACACCAAGTACAGGGGGGTATATTATGTGAAGAAAACATTTTGTAATTATAGTAATCCTAATTTCAGAATTCCTTCCTATGTACAATATAATATTCCAGGACAAACTAATGCACATATATTTCAGTATTGCTCTATATYCCTGTTTACAGAGCCAGAAAATCTGTCTAATGTGCAAGCAATTTTTTTCTTTATAAATTATGCTAATCCAAATGTTACTTCCTTGCTACAGGGCTCTGATGCAGCTGGTGCTGTCTCACTTATACCATTAAGCCTTTTTCCTGGATGTTTCTGTCATCTGAAAACCATATGTACTTCTGTCATCTGAAAACCATATGTACTTTTTAAAGAATATATTTATATCCTTTTAGTGATTCATTCAGCATACTTTTGTTTGCTGTTTATCTGCTAACTTCAAATTAACACTTATTGCAGTGCAGAAATTAAAAACAAGAGCATCATGTAACCCATTGTTTGTAAATTGAATCAATAGAGCTTATACAGATGTGAGCTCTCTACTGGATGTCAACTTTCTGTCTACCTTGTTCACTATCACAGAAGATTAAAATTTAAGACACCTGCTACAAACAGGCTAACATTTTTCATGGGATTCATATAGCACTTCCATTTCTGCAGGTAGACATTGATCATATTATAATTTACTGTAATGGGTAATTTCTGAGTTTTCTCTACAACTAAAGCATGGTAGATACAAAAAAGTACTCACCCAGTAACTTGCAAAAATCTTATCTCTATGACACAGTGCATAGGCAAATATGCAGTATTTGTGTAATAATTTTCAGCAGTGTGAGATCCCTGAAGCATGAATCTCTCATCAGCACCAGAACAAACATGGGCACTGACCAAAGCCTGTCTGTTCCTTCTTGCAGCTGACAGCCCAKGGTTTCAGCTGTCCAGGAGCAACATGTTGGTGAAGCTCAGTTTGGTSACTTTAACCCAGCCTTTCAGAACAAGAAAGTATTATTGAGCTGAAAGTGAATTCATAGRCTAAAGACATGTGGCAGTAGGAGATTAAAAAAAAAAAATTAAAAAGACACAAGTGCTGACTGAGCTAGTATTAGTAAGCCAGGAAAAAGCAGAATGAAGRAAAGGTATAAAATCATGAGAGGGAAAAAGAAGCWGAGTTGGAGGGTTAGCTCAGGTTTTCAAGATAAGGCATTTCCAATGAGTGATAGAAGYCAGCYCTTCCCTGCTGACTTCTAAGCCTCAGTCACCAACAATCATTCCTTGAATGCCTTTGTGGGGGTCTCGAAGAAATTGATGCTTAGCCTTGTGTCGTTTTAGTCTTGCCTTTCTACTGTGCAAATAACTGCTACATACTCACAAATAGTTCATGAATTTCTGTTCAGAAAGTCTATGTATAGTAGAAGACACTTGAATCAAATCGTTCAGGTATTACACTTGTTTTAAAGGTAGGAAACCAAAAATGTCTCAGCCCTATCACTGTTGTGTTGCTTGGACACATATACAGACACTGGTCTTTACAGAATATTTCTCATCAGTAATTCAGCTACATGAATTGTCTTACACTGGTAGAAATGAGATGAGGTGATGAAAAGCAGTGATCCAGATGTCATTTAGAAGCATCTATTCCACCAAATTAATTTTCTACCTGTTTTCTCAAAGGCCCTAGAATGGGTTTCAATATTGGCAGGGAAGATTAAAAAAAAAAAAAAAAAAAAAAAAAAAAAAAGCTCATTTTGTAGAGGAAAGAATTCTTTGAACATAGCTTTCCCAGTGGATATTTTGTTAGCTTTATTGATAAATTCTAAAGGATTGTCATTGTCATCTCTACTGCTAACAAATGTAGAATTTGTGTGTGGGTTTCTGTGTATATCTCTGTGTGTGTGCATGCACAAAGGCAAAGGGAGCTGTAACAGWAATTTTACACTGCTCCACTCGTTTGTCACCCACAGTATATGTTCCTGTGCACACTGAAGCATATTTCAATGTCCAGTGGGAAAAGGGAGTCTTTCAAATGAATGCTAACAGCCAAATTCTAGGATTATCACTTGTCCTCTCTTTGTAATTGTAATGTAATTGACATCCTATGTTATATTTCCATTTCAAAGAAACAAGGAGCCCYATTCAGCAGCTGTACAATCACTCTCCAATTACCACTCCCATTTAGTCTACATAGATACTCTTGGCAGCCCAGGTTTTAGATTTCCCTTCTGTATTAGAATAAAACAGATTCRTTTTAAAGGTCAGTAATTATACAAGTGAATGACATTTTTATAGGCAGAATAAAAAATTACATTAATTCCTGAAATTATGATGGCCAGTGCAGTGCAAACTGTCCTATCAACAAAAGAATCTAATAATAGAGCTGCTGTCATGATTAACTTTGGCTTAGATCTAAGCCACTGCTCATGGTAATTCAATGTATTCAATATCACTCACCAGTTTTCTTAAAGCAATTGTGGTCAACCTATCTGTGAAAATAAACTATTCAATAGTATTACTTTTCTATCCAAAGGAGTAGGCTAATCTTGTCCATTTTGATTSTGTCTACTTCTTCAGATAACTTTGCCTCTGGAAATTAACAAATTWATTGTTTGCTATGCAGGAAATTTTCCTTCTAAAAATGTGTGTCCTGAAGGGAAAGCAAATATCATTACAGGAGCAGGAAGTCAAGTTCTTGAGTGAATTATGATTTGGAAATTTTAGTTCTGTATTTAAAACACAATCTGAAGAGGGTGATTTTCATTGATTTGGAGAACAAATAATACAGTCCTGATGACTTAGAAAACTTAATGGAAATTATAACCCCTGAAGGCTACAAAAGACTGTGAAGGCCCCCCATTCAGCACTGGCGACCCAGCTCTCAAGCACWTGAAGTTTCCATCAACACTAGGACAGAGCCTGTGTGGTCTAAAAGAAAAATGGCTAGCAAAAAATACCAAATACAGAATTACTGAGAGACAAAAGTTAGACTCAGAGGGTATGATATGCTTAATAAAGGTTACTGCAGGTCTGATTTTTTYCTGAAGTAATTCAAAATATCTAGTATTACCTCAGAGCTAATACTCAAGAGGAAAAAAAAAACTCTTCTTTAAAATTGTGAATGAAAAAAAGATGGCATGCTTATTTCTCATTCAAGTTTTGTAGAAATGTTCTAATAAAATGCTCATTCTGTATGTCCTTCATRTTAAACTCTTCAGATGAAATTTCTCTAGGTAGTTTTCTATGTAATATAACAAGGAATTTTTTTATTTTCTTTTACAGGATAAGTTTTATATTTATTTATTGCTGCAATGAGATTTATTTTGTCTCCTTCATATGTGAAAACACTTTAATAGAAGGGCCCCATTTTCATTTATTCTGCAGTTCTAACAGAAAACCCTATCTGGGAACTGCTAGATGATCTAATGCTGTTTGAAAACCTGGCATAAATGAAGATGAAAATATGTGGATCAGAAAGGAAAAACAAATGCTGCTTGAAATGAAATATCTCAGTAACAGACAGGTAAGGGGTTTAGATTTTCTCCAAAATATTAGTATTTCATGTGCCATATAAATGGTGTATTCTATATGCCATTTAAGGAGTATAGGGATTTCTCAGAGAAATATCATGTCTGGCTATCAGCATCTGTACTGCTGTTGGATTTACTTTGCTTGGACAGTGAAAAAATGCCTATCCAGGTATTTTGAAGATATCTTGAGCCTTAAGTCCTATKTTTGAACCTCTGTACAAGTAGTTTGTAATTTAGACCTATTTTCTATTGTGTTTGCCAGCTGTACACTCAATACAGTTGCTCTGCTGAAGGATAACAGATTGCAGTTTTTAACTTTGCTATCCCAAGGAGTCACTGTGCAGTTCATGAAATGAGTGTGGAGACTCACTTCAGGTTCTTATTTGTGTCTTAACCCCACTGATAAAATAATGCACTTGTCTRTTCACCAGACCTTTTCCTTTATAGGTCCAGGATTTTACAGTTATGCAATCATTCCTTTATTTTTTTTATTTAAGTGAAGTAATCTGATTAGTGTAAATTCTGATGAATGAGTTAGATACCTTTAAACGTCCTATATACAAACTTTTTTTAAATTGTTGATCTGGAGCTTCCCAGTGCTATRGTTTAACCCCAGCTGTTAGCTAAGCCCCAGACATTTGCTTGCTCGATTTCCCTTCTCTCCCTGGTGGGATGGGGGAGAGAAACAGGAACAAAAGTGAGAAAATTCATGGGTTGAGATAAGGACAATTTAACAGGTGAAGTAAAAGACTGGAATTAATTTGCCATGCCCCATGGGCAGGCAGGTGTTCAGCYATGCTCAGGAAAGCAGAGCTCCTCCCTAAGGGTGCCTTGGGAAAGCAAATCAGTCAGAACATCCCCCACCCTTCTTCCTTCTTCYCCAGCTTTACATGCTGAGCATGACACCATAGGGTGTGGGATATCCCTTTGGCYGGCTGGGGTCAGCTGTCCCAGGGGTGTCCCCTCAGCCTCCTCACTGGTGGGGMGAGATGAGAAGCAGGAAAGGCTCAGCAATAACAAAAACATCCTGAATTATAAACACTGTTTCCAACACAAATTCAAAACATAACCCCATACCAGCTCCTATGAAGAAAATTAACTTTACCCCACACTAAACCAGTACATGCACTATTTTTTTTCTCTTATTGTAGATAAAATAATTTAAATCCCATAAACACTATATTTCCTGTAAAATTTACTGGATACATGATGGGAATTTACTTACAAAACAGCTATAGCTTGGTCAACACAAAGCATTAAAACTCTCTGCCCCGGCTGTTTTATCTGTAATTATCCTTTGAGTATGTTTCTGGGCAGACCAACATGCCAGAGAAATGGTGATGAAAAGATTCCTGTCAAATACAGCCATACCAAGGAAAACTGAAAAACAACTTACTTAAYTTAATCCTGTAATGACTTTAATGTTATTAATACTCAACTGGATGTAATTGCTCCTGRAGAGTCACAGTACTATTTCCTTGTACTGGAAAACCATGTTCCTAGATGAATGTGTTAACCCACATTATCCTAAATTGGGTTAAGATAAATGGTTTTCTCACTCACCCCCCCTCAAAAACAGCAGGGAAAAAAAAAGAGATTGAGAGAAAAACAAGAAAATGCATTTAAACTACTCATTTACACTGCTGAATTGAACCTAGTTTTTGRATTTGTAAGGAGGAAACAAATTTATAACAAATTTATTCAAATTACTTCTTTATTTGTTTAGTCTCTGAATTCCATTCCTGTCACTGAAGGGACAAGGTGATCACTAAGAAACTGTGACTCACAGTCAGAAAAGGCCAATTATTTCTTACTGTGATGAAATCTTCCCTCTAGCAAACAAGGATGACCAGCTAAGCCATTTACCCTAATGAAAGRATTCTAGGGAGGTTTTAATTAGCATCCCAATTTCTCAATCTTGGTACCAAGGCCACAAACCCAAACTATCTGAATGACATCTCTGTTCCTCATGTTCATGTGGTCATTACCTATCGATAACCTGTGCTCAGAGATAAGATCAAAACAAAGTAGGATTTTTTTATTTTTTTTTTCAAATTTTGATAGCTATAACAGCAAACTAACTTGAAAGTTAGAAACAAGAAAATATTGTTAGGTAAAGGGTATAAAAATATTCACCCTTTAGTTAAAATTACTTTGTCATAGTGAATGGCATTCTTTGTCTTGTGTAACATCATACAAATATTGATGAGCAAGTAATCTTTTAAATTCTTAAGTGTGAAGTTTTTCCMTTAATTTGTATTAAAAATGTGTATATGTTGTGCAAGTTTCCTTTTTTTGTYTTCTATGTAATTAGTTCCTTTCAGTATTTATGCTGACTGGTAAAAATAAGCTCTACATATTATGATTTCATGTAGAGAAGCATAATTTAAGAATCAAGGTATAATATTGTCATTCTTACACCTGTTGATAGATTTTTCTCTTACAGCATCAACTTTTCTTTAGCTTGAAATAGCTGATAAATTTTAAAGTTTATTTTGCTCTCATTCAACTTTGAGTAACAAATTATCCTAGTGATAAATTTAATGAGCATGATCTTGGAAATTTGCCTGTGCAATATACTTTTCTTTCTTATAATCAGTTTTGTATGCTCTGCCTGAAAATGACCTGCAATGATGTGGTATTTTTACTCCAAAGACATTTATAGCTAAGTACAATCAGGGACAGCTTAGGTTTTTTGGAAAATGTCTTCCGGAATCCAAAAAGTTAGTACTAAAATGTGTCAAATTAGAATAAGATCCATCTGAAATAATGAGTGGTAGGTGTTCAGAGAATGGAGCCACTTTGCTCATCTGAAAGTAAAATTACTGTCACCATGTGGTTTTTCTGACTGAATCATTCAACTTCTTTTGTCACACRTACTTTAGCTGATTTGATAATTTTCCATTCTCACAGTGTTCTACATTAGTAAGCCTCCCATTGTTTCACATAGTGGTACATTTTTTACATGTTTTACATTTCTAAGATGAGCAAACTGCTTGCTGAGAAAAGATGCCTCTCCTTTTATCAGACCATTAGGAATAAAATCCTGATCACCTCGATCCCACTTGTTGCTATCTCAAAGAGTTTATGTAGCATTGCAACCAAAGAAATTATATTGCATAATTAAAATAAATAAACCAGGGACCTTTATTAAAAAATCTTAGAGGTAGATTGAACTATTAAAAATATTGTATTAAAAACTAGAAAAAATCCTCTTTCTTTGGTGTTTCTTAATCCATCTAAATTGTCTGTTGGTTGGGTTGATGAGAGAAACTATTATCCAGTCTTAATGCATGATACTGTAAGAATTTGRCTTACATTTTGTCTAATTTTTGTCTAATATTTTGTTAATGTTTTGCTTAGATGGTCAGACATAGCAGCAAAATTCCGATTCTCAGTAAGTCACTAGAAAACATTGACATTCCCATGAGTCATTGCAGGGGTGGATGGCAAACCTTTAAAATAGGAAAGGCGGCAGAATCCAAACTTTTTAAGAGTGGTGCTAGTTCCATTGGGAAGCTCTGCCATCTTGTGTTCAATTAGAAGATAAATCTGGTTTCCCCAGAGGACAGGGAGTGCAGGGTTTTGTGAGTTCTTACCTTTCCTGRAACAACCACAGGCATAAACATGTCAGCCTGTGATTGCAGTGTGGTGGTAAACTCTTAGACTAGCTTTTCTTTGTGAGCATGGGTGGTGCATTTAATGTCACACATGAGTTTCTGAGAGTTAATCAAAGTCCAGATTGCCTAAACTGGACAAGATTAATGCCTTTGTGATAGGTAACRTTGATAGCCACCCGAGCTTGTCTTCAGATTTACAGGATTATGGCACCACTTAGAGAGTTCACTTCTATAGATTCCCTCTAACAAGTCAGGAGAAAAAGTTCTTATTTACTTGATGAAATGTTGGTCACAAATTGAATCAGATTATCACTCATCTGTGCTAAAAAAACTGAATCATGTCAGCCATTAATGGATTAGCTGATGTAATTAAGGTGCAGACAGATATTGTAAGTGACTTCTGGAGCCTGCAGCAAGGAAGCCTAAAAGTCCTGCTTCAGAAAAATCCCTCTGAAGTCCTTCTGCAGARGGAAATTATGTCAAAGCATGAGAGGTAATGTAGCAAAAAACAAGAGACAATATTGACTTGTTAGAATTACAAAGCAGAAAAAAAAAAACTATTAAGGAGAAAAGGTAAAGATAATATTTTTAATAAGATTAAAGGCTTTTAGCCATACAAGTAGATCTGACATGAAAAAAAAGCAGACAAGTTTATTAAATATTARGAATATTTGAAAACACAATATGAAATTATGGGGGGAAAAAAKGTGACAGCTTGAAAGAGCCTCTGGAGCAAAGATAGGAACTGTATTTTTGGGCAAGTGGGAGATTATTTGTACAAAGGTTTGGGAGAAACCACAATATGAGCCATAGAAGAATGCTTTTCAGAGTCCAAAGAAATTAAACTGGAAAGCCTTTCTTTAGAAGACAGACTTCTGTATTCCATAGGTTTCTCCTGAGGACCAGCACAGAGAAACTGGAGGTGGCTTGGTGACTTCTTTGATATGGAAGGAATGGAAACATGAAATTCTGTCTATTGTTTAGGTTTTACATTTATTGGATAAACAAAAACTATGCAGATTTTTCTGCCGATGAAAACTAAAGCAAAATTACTACAGGAAAATAATAATAAATGGGAAAAGATTAGATGCTTACAAATTTAACTGCAAAGGAATTTAACTTTGGCAGCAAATGAAAGTGAAACTGCTTTTGGTGCTTGAACATCTATCTATRTCTCCAAGGTCCAAGTGGAATAACAGCCTTTTCCATCTTTTTTTACAAACTGGAGCATTAATTGATACAACCTAGGCTTTCAGTGTCAAAGCAATACATTGCAAWTTTTTTCTGGGTTCATTTTGAAGCCTGAATTGAAGAAATGTGACTCATCAGTTTAATAAGCAAGAGATGGCTGCTTTGTTTTTTGTCCTATCACTCTCTCATGCATTTTTGGCTGTAAAACTAGAGTGTTTTAACTCTTTAATGCTGTGAGACATTTTGTCTTGAAGTGTAGATAGGGCTGTAGTCTCCAGTGTTTTCTGCCCTGATTATCTGCTYCCACTGCTGCTTCCTAGAAGGTCTGCATTGCAGGTATCACAATTCACTTTTACATTTATATTTTCCTGGTTATAATGATTCCGTATCACCTCTGTCACTGCTCTCTTTGAGCAGCTTAGTCTGGATTCATCAGGAGTTACTGGAGCTTTGTGTCCTCTCTTTTGATAAATGGCATTCTACTTTATGCTTTCAAGATGTTATATAATTTTGACATCAGTCAATATGTTTTCCATGTTTAAGTCTTATCTAACATGTTACAGAAAAATCTTGTCTTCCAGCTCCAGCAGTCTGTCACCATGAAACCAAACTTTCCTTCTGTTTGAAAATATTTCATATCTGGATTACTGTCCTACCTGAACTAAATGKTTCAGCTTATTTCTACAATTCCCTTGTGTTTCCATGTCAGGAAGTGAAATCTAGTAATAATTTCCAATTAAAGAAAACTAGTAATTAGTGCCTGGCACTCATACTCATTCTATACATGTATGCAAGCCAATTTTGCAAAGTGAAACAAAATAAAATAGATAAAATAGTGTTAACTGTATGATGACTGGAAGAGT
>NW_026623403.1:89456-95987 GCF_030028575.1 Malurus melanocephalus
AAAAAAAAAAAAAAAAAAAAAAAAAAAAAAAAAAAAAAAAAAAAAAAAAAAAAAAACAAACAACCCATGGTCCAATATTGAGCCACAGAAACTGAAAAAATGTTAGTAGATTATGAATCTGACACTAAAAAATTATACCAGAATACAAAGTATTGTCCTGCCTTCTTTACTGTGACAGCAGCAATACTTGATGGTTTTCAAGCAGGTGTGAGAGCAAATGTGCTGCTTTGGAGAAGAATGGGGATGGTATAGGTTATTCATTGCAATAAATGTGTGGGGAAATATACTGACATTTCGTTAGGATTTAAGGGCCAGTTTTCAGATGTTTTCTCTGCCCAGAAGCTCCCATTGTGATATTTCTGGTCAGGCTAATTAAACAGATCAGTAGATGAGGTGCTAAMCTCTTTTGAAAACCTGCTTACTGTTTTCAAAACAGTATGGAGGTGAGCATCTGAAAACATGAATCACATAATGGGATCCTTCAACTGCTTCAATCTGGGTGTAATCCTAAACCAATAAAAAATCACTGAATTTGGTCATCTCTGGGTCAAGAACATTCATCTCTAATTTCTAGCTGGGTTGACATTATTCCGAAACACATGACCATATAAACTTGTTAAAAAAGCAGAAATAAAGACAGRAAAAGGGTGAGTCCACTGGTCCATTGGGAAGGTTAATATAGGGATGTGGTTTCCAAGGAAGTGGCCAAGAGCAATTTTGCTGTTTTGTGGGAAATAAGCTTTTGTGGTTTTACAGCATGGGTTCAGCAGGACAACTGTGTTTCATGAAAGCACACAGGACAATAAACTTATGATTATGGGAAACAGGTTCTACTCATGCCCTTGTGATTATTTCTTCTGTTGTGTTTCATTCATCATACACAATTCTCCTGCAAAGCCAATTACAAGCAAKTACTTGTTTTTCTTGACTAATGTTAAATCCATAATTATGCAGAGGAGAAATTACATGTACTGGATACATTTTAATGGCATCTCATATTGAGTTGATCTAGTGCCACAAACATAGAATATTCTGCTCTGAGAAACAATGCAGAGCATTTCCAGCCACTGACACCATCCCAAACGTCTACTACCTGGCACTCTGGGAGGTTTCATGGTTTATAGGGTTTCAAGGCTAGAAAAGAGGCCTTCATCCTGACATTCTTCATGGACTCTAAAATTACTGAAGCAAAGGGAAYGACTTCTACAGAGACTGCTTCAAAGCTGTGGTTGAAATGACAAAATTTCAACCACAAATTTCTCAGGCCCTTTTTAAGATTTTATATTTTTTGTTTTAAAAAAGCACTAAGAAGTAGAGGTTTGGCTAAAATTTTATATTTTCATTAATGCCAYCATAACATGTAACTCACTAACCTTTAGGGAAAATCTCTATGGCTGTTCTCAGTAAATTTCTTTAAATTAACATCATCAGTTGTACTCCTGGTCTTGTTGGTCCCTCTTGAAAGGGAGACATAGGTCTGCAGCTGTAGTAACACAGTTCTTAAAGGATTTAAGTGGTAGTTATATATTTGTTGGATTGTGGTGGGTGACTGTGGCTTCTAGAAATGCAACTTGTGTGATTTAAAGGAAGGATAAAAGAAAWAACTTAGATGTATAAAAAGCAAAATTATCCGAGGAGAAAATTTTCTTGGTGGCTAGCATTTGAGAATCCATGTTTTTACAAATAATGTGTTTTCCAAAGATGAAATGAAGTATTTACATATGAGAAAAAAAAATCTTGGCACTGATCATCAATTCCTAACTGTTTTAAAATCACAATTTTTCAAATTATGGTCTGTTTGGATGCCCAGTCTCCTTCAAGAGGTTAAAATTTATAGTCTTTGGCTGAAATTCCTTTTCCATAACCATGCCAAAATTCTACAGGTATCACACAAATACCTATTTAGATGACTTGCAAAAGTGCCTGCAGTGCTCAATAATTTTTCTATTACAGATAAATCCTCTCCACTGAAGAACAAGCTAAAGCATTTTACAGCAAATTTTTTTGAACATGGGCAAGAATACAAGCTTCCTGCCTCCAAGATCAAAATCCTTTTAGGCCCTGGGAATGCACACAACTGCCTTTGGACCTTTTGTTGGTAGAAATAGAGGAGACTGCTCTGTAAAGTAAGGGGTCATGGTCCAAGAAACACCACATTCTACTASCTGAACTGAATCTACTAAAGAAGAMTTTGAAACAGATTCTATCATATGACAGCTGAAAGGGAAACAGGTGGAAAGGTAACTCTTGATTTAGACCTTTCTTCTGCTTTTATTTAAACTTCTGTGTGTAGGTGATTTGAGTTTTGTCATGAGGAAAAGRAAGGTTCTTGTAAACTGAGAAAAACTTATGTCTAAAAATAAGTTGCATGCAAACATTACTTTCTAATAAGGTTTTCAGCTTGTTTATCAAAGAAAAAGCTAAAGACTAATACATACCTCYCCAAAGATACATTTCAGTTTTAAGTTATCATATTTTTGGCTATTTCCCAGGGAAGTTGCCAAATTTACCTAATTTTCAAATGTAAATGTATTTTGGAGACTTTTTATCTTATTGTTTCCTAATGTGAGACCAAATTATGTAAAACATGCAGATTACCTCAGTGTACTGTTGGCTGAAATATATGAGAAGCCATTCTACACAGACTAAGTTTAATCAGAATTGTGTTACCAATCTACCCCTGTATCCGTTACTCTAAGTTTTTCTAGAGGAAGGAATGTGATTTCTCACAGACATCGGAGATTGCTGCTTAATTATTCATCGTGAAATTTAATTTCAAAGCTTGTAATCATTTAACTGTTTAAGATGGAATTTGTCACTGAAACAGACCAAGAGGAATTGGAGCATTATTTAACACTGACTCATTTCAGTTCCAGCATATTTGATAACTGATTCATTTCATGCACAGTCCCTGCAGGCCCCTGGAACAAGCCACCTATGATATTGATTATTTTGGTTCACATAGAGTGCGTAAATTTCCTCATTTATGAATGGAAATGTTTTTTTCCTGAGGTGCACCATCTCTGTTTTGCCTATTTTATTATTTTATATATCAGGGTGTCTCCTGTTAGTGAAAAGATGATAGATCTTTTTTCATTGCCACTAATTCCAGACTGCCAGGGTAGCTTTGAAATACCCCTGGTCACTACAGTCTTGCTAATGCAAACCAAAATGTTTGTGACTTGAAACACAGGATTTACAGTAAATGAAGTAAACCTGTTTTCTATGCTCCCAGACACACTTCAAAAATCAGTATAGTATGTTGCAGAAAGTTGTTTCTGTATGGTCAGTATTTTTTCTCCATCAYAGAGAAGTAGAAGCTAAAGCAGTGAGAGCTGTCCCTGCATTTAAAATATGTCAATACTTGGTGTCAGCATGAACTAGTGGCAAATTGATGTCCTTTAAAGCACAACATTGCTGCAGCCTCTGTATGTGCCATAATTAAGGCAATTCCACAAATTAAAGCCAACCCAAACCTATCTGAAACTTTGTTCAAAGTTATCAGAAATTATYATTGTTCAAAGTGAGAAATACACCCTAAATTACAAAGCATCCTCATCAAATGAGTCTGTGTGGAACTYCTTTAAAATTAAAATATCAGGAAGTTCATGCACACCTTGACTTTTGAGTAATCACATTTCTCTTAAATCTAGGCTGATCTTAAATGAGGAAATTAATTTAAAGCTAACACTTATATAATATATCTTCCTTTGTATAATTCCTACCAGATATGCATTTCCTGCCAATTCAGTGTTATAATTTAATTAAAATTGAATACAAAAGCAGGTCTTGTTGACCATCAAGAAGACTGAGAGGACATATTAATGCACATAAAAATCTCAAAAGTGGGTGCCAAGARGATGGTGCCAGACTCTTTTCTTGGTGCCCAATGACAGGACATAGAGAATGGCTCTAAACTAAAACACAAGAAATGTACTCCTTAATACAGATACTATGACAAAATGATTGAAGTCTTTAATTTTTTTTACCTAACTGGAAGGCCAGAGCTTGAATTAGGTATGGACAACTGTGCAGTATTTTCTACACTGACTGTGGAAAGTAAAACAAAATGAGAAAACATAAAATATTAAATCTTTTTGAGGCCAATTTCAATGCATCTGCTTTGTGAAAGACAGCATGAATCTTTCAATTTAGATAGAGAACATATTTGTTGAAGTAATCGCATCCTGTAACATAAAGACTACTTTTAATTTTAGGAGAAATAAACAGGAATAACTATTTTTACACTGTATGCCAAAGCTAAATTTTGCATAAACACTAAGTCACTTTGCTTTGACAAAATATTTTAGAAAAAAAATTAAATGCACTGTAAACTAYTTGCCATTTTTGTTTGTCTTATTTTAGTGGTTGTTATTTGCTGCTTTACATCAAAGTTTTCTTAGGAAGCCATTGGGGTTTAACAGAAAACTCATCAGGAATAAACACCAAGAAGAGGAAAAAACCACAGTATTATTACTTGTCCATTTGATTTGTGAATGCCATTCTGTATCTCTTATTATTATTCTTATACAACAGATCATGAATATTCTGTATTTCCAGTGTCAAAGTTCACTGAGTCATAGATCAATTAGACCAAATGAATTCCTGTTGGGAGAAAACAGTGTATCCCCATTTAGAAGCTTGTTTGAAAGAATTTGAGATAACAACCTGTCATCTTTTATTTTGAAATACAATAGTTAGTAGAGAAAACAAAACAAAGTAAACATATGCTTCAAAATTCTGACTGGTTCAGGAGGTTGTTCAATTRCATTTGTGTAATTGCTTCCTTCTGGACATACACACACATTTCTTACAGAATTCTTCTATTGGATTCAGTCACAATTCATATCACATAGGTTAATCAATTATTTTCAGACTTACTTCATGCTAGAAACAGGTGGAGAGTCGTTGCTGGAGACAGAAGTCCTTGCTGTGTTTTGGAAACAGTTTGCTTTAATATTTTTGCGGTATCTATAAAGTTTAGTTACTAAAATACAGTTTAGGCACTAAAATAACATGAAAATCAGAACTTTTTGCACTCTTTTAGAAACATTCTTTTTTTTTATATTTTGGCAGCTGTCAGAATCATAGAATCAAGCACAGAATCATAGAATCAATCATAGAATCAATCATAGAATCATAGAATCATAGAACCATATAACCATAGAACCATAGAACCATAGAGCCATAGAACCATAGCGTCATAGAATCATAGAATCATGGAATGGCTTTGGTTGGAAGGGATCCTAGATGTTATCTCGTTTGGTAGTTGTTTGGACAGCAAACGAACTGGTATTGAAGAAAACAAAATACAGTGTAAAACCATCACATTCACTTAATCCTACAAACAATGTCARTTCAACAGTGATATTTATCTTCTATAATATAGGAAAAAAAGGAATATACAAAGGSAACATATTTATTAGAGTGCATACAAATATTGCACAAACCAGCATACTCATATGTGCACAATTAGTCTGTGAAACTCCCTGCCACAGAGCAAAGGGTAAAGGCTTTGTTATAATTTTTAATGGAATAAATCAATATCCTAAATAAATAGTTATATTAGTTCTCAGCTGCATTCAGATATCACAGTGACTGTAATGTTATGCCCACTCCCCAAACTCACTCAAACAGAGAATATCCTTAAACTCATGAAAAACTTACTTTTCTAGTACAAAGATGATATTTCTCCCTGCACACATAATTCTAGAGGTTTATCTCCGAAATAGCTGACAATGACTGCTGTCAAATTAAATAAATGTTTAGATCACTTGATAAAGCAAATTCTTCACTGCCAAAATAACTATCTGTCAGAACAGTTATATGTCTTCATTTGATCTTTTATATTCCAAATAATGAGAGTAAATTACAGAGATAAATATAAACATTTTAATGATGCAACCTAGCATACAAGCCATACAGATCACAGTACACTCAGCCATCTAAGCAGATGTGGTGTCTACAGTTCTTTGAGCACAGGCACAGAGTGGAACTTGAATTCCTGCTTGGTTAGTGTTGTACTGCCTGGGCACAAATCCGTGCTCAGGCTCAAGAGCCTGGAGAAGCAGAGCCCCCATTGCTGCTCAGCCTGAGCTTGGCCTCAGATGCYCTTTATGCTGTGGAATAATATCATGCAAATAACTTCAGGGAAACAAGCAAGCCAGGAGCTTCTTCTCASAAAACTTTAGTGACTTGTGCAGCAAGAAATGGCTGCTGTGACAGAAATGTGGCAAAGGAAATGGATGGGGTATGMACAGACCACACTGATCAATGAGGAATGATTGGGACCACCCCTGAAGAATATAGAGAAATAAACATATCCAGTGCAGCCTGCAAGTGTTTTTAGTAATATCCTCATGACCCTAAATGCCAGTAATAAAGAAATTACAGAAAAATTATATAGAATGAATAAGAGAATAAAATAAATAAATATTTAACTTTCAGTTTATATTTGTTGCCTTTTCTTCCCATAATTACCCTGCAGAATATTTTCATACTGCATGTTATGTTTTCACTACCTAGAATCAT
>NW_026623403.1:96269-132750 GCF_030028575.1 Malurus melanocephalus
GTTTATCTCCACATTTCTTAGGCTCCTTTAAAGCACTCAGAGGTACTTTAAGTACACAGTATGGAGGGTTCCTCCAGACCCTTTCTTTGTCAAAGTAAAACAAATCCAGTTCTCTGAGCCTTTYCTCACAGGTGAGGTATTCCAGCTCTCCTTTGGATCCATTCAAACAGATCCATGTCTGTCCTGTTTTGGGGCTCCCAGCACTCTGGGTGGGGTCTCAGCAGAGCAGAGCAGAGGGGCAGAATCCTCCCGTGGCTCTGCTGCCCAAGGGGCTTTGGATGCAGCCCAGGACACGTTTGGCTCTCTGTGCTGTGAGTGCCCATTGCTGGGTCCTGTCCAGCCTCTCACACACCAACACTCCCAAATCCTTCTCAGTAGGGCCGCTCTCCTTCTGTCCATCCATCAGTAGCAATACCGAGGATTGCCCCAAAGCAGGGACAGCATCCTGTGCTTGGCTTTGTTGGACCTGATGAGGTTTCCATGGGCCCACTTCTTGAGCTTGTCCAGGTCCCTCTGGATATCATCCCAACCTTCAGGTGTATTCCTGTGCCAGAATCAGTTGATACATCAGCTTCTTGTGTCCAGTGGGCTGCCACATTTYACTTCCCCAGAAAGTCAATATACAGTAAATCATCCTGTATCAAACTCCAATTCTAGCTATTACTAAACATGAGTCACTTATTTGCACACATTAGCCAGGTTTTGTTGGCAGAATAAATTCTAAGAAAAGAGAATTTAAGATAAAAAAAGAATAAGAAAAGGAATAGGGTTTTTTTTTTTTTTTTGTAGCTATAATTCTCCTCGAATTAAGGCTCTTCTAAACTGTCAGCTACTGCAAGCCTTCAGGCTTTTATTCTCTATTGTGCCCTGGGGTGTTTCTGCCCACACAGCAACAGCTGCTGAACTGAAGGTGGCTGCATCTCCCACCATGCAAGTGCAAGTCTGCTGAAAAATTCAACCCACTTGGTAGTTTGGTTTTACCCTTGTATCTGAAGTGTTGAACCTTTGAGATTCAGATTTCCTTTTGTAAAGACTAATTTTCAAATCTYTCTTGTGAAAAGATGAACATTTCAAGCTGAATTTCAGGAAACTGAGGCAACATTTCCTTCCTGTACCTGGAAGAAAAGAAAGTCAAATTGTATAGTTTTTGGGTTTTGGGGYTATTTTGTTTTTTTTTTCATAAATGGGTAATGCTGCTCTTAAAGGCAATGACAATTACAGGAGGCGATTCTTATCATTTAACCCAGAGAGCTTTTTTCCAAGTATGGTTTGCAGAATGACCCACAAAGCATTGCTTGGTATTGGAAAGGATGGCAAGGACACAGATTTTTCAAGGGCATTTATAGCGCAGTCTATGCTAAACTTGCTACTTCCTATTTGCTTTCATGTTTATAATCAAATTTGAAGTGTTTTCATTGCTTCCAGTAGTTTAGTCTTTAATATAATTAGATGTAGTCKTTAAGCTGTTTGATATTACATAATGCAGCAATATTTCTTTAAGCAATATCTTCATGAAGGCAAAACAAATTCAGATTTTATCCAAACAAGCAGAATTCCCACAAGACAATCCAAGTTATACTCAAATTAGAGACATGCTRGAGGCAAGTTGATACTGTCCTTCATTAAAGTCTTTTTTTTTTTTTTTGTGGTTTTGGATACTTGGCATAAGCATTACTTGTAATGTAAAGTACATATCCTGAGGTGTTAAATACATGTGTCTGGATTGTCTCCATATGAATTAGAGCCCACAAAGTGGAACAAAAATTCTCCTGATAGATGTTTTCCTACCCARTGGTGTGAAAATTGCTGTTTGTTTTTTTTGGACAGCATTGTTATGATGGCAGTATGAAGAAATAATCACACAAAAAGAGTTCCATTGGAATATTATAACAAGGTGTTATATATTACTCAAAACTAAACACATAACACAGTGCATTTACCAGTATATTTTTAGCAGTTTCTCTCACAATTTGGCTGAATTAACTTCAGCATTTTTTGTTTAAAGAAATTGCTTAAGAAAATGAAGTTTTTGTCTGTTCTCTTGAGAGAGTGTCCATTCTCCAGTAACTGAAGCAATATAATATAGAAACAGAATATGTATGTGAGTCCACTGCCAGCAATTCCAAGGTAAGGAAGTATTCAGGTCAGTGTAACAACAGTGAGAATCCACACTTTTCCTGCCATCACGGAGAAATGTCATAACACAGTGATACATCACCAAGGTAGGACATCTTGTTCATGTATTCTTACGACAGGGTTGTTTTTTTTGGTTGGTTTTTTTTTTTTTGTTTTTTTTTTTTTTGCTGCCATTTCCAAGACTTTCAATATAATCCATAGGAAGTCTTACACATGATAAATTTGTAAGGAACTGTAGCTGAATACCTAGTGCTATACAAGATATGGAAGAGCATTGGTATGACTTTTTTTCCACAACATGAAAGTCATGATCCATGAAAGTCACAAGAATGCCTGTGGGTTTGCTTWTGAAATATGGAAGAAGATAAATTTAATTATTAAAATCAAAACCTTCCTTCACTTTAATATATTCCTTACTATTTCTTCCTTATTATTTCTGAAACYAGTTATTTTTACTAGTAACTTTAGCTAGGTTTTCACTTTTAGWTGGGTTTTTATTTAAAATCCCAGGCTCATGCAGAGAAAAGTTCTTGCCACTTACACTGTAAATGCTGCAAAAGCAGAGTACTTGTTATAGAGTTTTCACATTTCCTTTGAAGTTTTATTTTTTACTGATATTGATTTTTTTTATATTCCTTTCAGTCCAGTCTTCTGCAGCCAGTATAWATTATTCCATAACCCTTAAATACATTATCTATGCTTTGAACCGAAGTTAGTGTTTTCTCTCTCTTATTTCAATCAGATGAAAAAAGTTCTAAAATAACTTTAATAATTCAATTTGGTAGWTCCCCTCTGAACTTTTAATTCATATAATTTAGCTAATTAGGGAATTGGGCACAGTGAGAAAGCTCAAACTAAGGAAATAAATGTGAACAGTTTTCCTTAAGAAGAACATCTTACTGAGGTTGAAATAGACAGAAACTTCTTTTCTACYACYTGAAGATCCACTTGAACAGTCCTGYTGTTTTATTCATTCYTCCTCAGGGTGCAACTTTGCCTTGAACCCCTGAGAAAGGAACTTGTTTTGAGCACATCGGTGCTGCAGCTCAGAGTGTACCTTATGGTTCCTTTAGTGCAGATGTAGAAAAATTTTGTGCACCAAAGGAATCCTTGAAGTGCACCAAGTAACTAATATAGACCTAGCACATGTGACCCCCAGCAGCCATGACCTGGTTAAATGGGAAGGGAAAGGTTCCTTTGGGTAGGTTCACACCTATTTTTGCCTCCTTTTCTCCTTGCAAAYACACCCTTGACCCACATACAGAAAATGTCTTCTTCTACTAACTTGGGTAATTTCAGATTGCCTTTGTCTGTGGCAATTCTGGTTTATCAGTTCACACAATAGAAGTTTGTGTTTCATATCAAGAGGTTCCAGTGTTTAAATTTATAAATAAATTGCTTAGAATATTATTATTCAGAAAGAAAAAAAATATGAAGTTAGAATTAAGAACTTTGCAATTTATGATTGGCAGGAACCATAGATTTAACATTAATCTACATGTACTATTTCACTTAGCTCTGCCCATGGTTTCAGTTCTACTGATTGAATAATGCATACTTTTAAAAAGAAAAAATGTCATTGACTTAAARGACCTTTGACTCCGTCCCTGAGTGAGAAATATTCTGAAAATGTAAGTGCTATTATCTCAGCTGAGATGTGCTACATTCCACAATCTAATGTGGTATCAATTCACAGGAGAGTGTGTGCCTTCAGTCAGACCATGTTTCTTGAAAAGTTCTTATTCCTTAAAACTGCATGTAAGACTGCACTAAGGTCAAACCATCTGATTTCTAATATTTTACCATCCCTAAAGCTATTTTCAGATAATAAAAGTTTKCTTCGATTGTCCTTGTGGAATCCTYTCTGAACTGTAAACCTTACCACTGTTCTCTGATTTCTATTCCCMTCTTGGTTCAGAAATACTTCTTGCAATAATCCCTGACTTTTCAGGCACTCAGTTCACAAGAAATCTGACTTTTTAAACCCTGCAACAGATACAGAATAGCTAATTCAAGTACCAAACAAGGCACAAAAAAAAGTTAAAACTAACCTGAGTAAAGTTGTTAAGGTTATACTGCTGCAGAACCCAAAGCAGCATAGGCAATGCTGGCTTTACATCCTCTCACTGTAGCTTAAATTCTGGGTCAGTCCAAGAGACTGGAAAATGGTAAAAGTTCCTGCCAAGACCTATAGGAAGACCTCAGAGAAAGAAYCAGGGTGTGCAGGTAATGGTGCAATAGACACAATCACTGTCAATGCTGTAAATACCAAACTCAGACAAATACGAGTGTTATTCTTCCTGTGACATACCAATATCAACGGGACCAGTTGAGACCAGAGCTTTATTRCAAACCATAAGATTTTCACACACAGAGCAAGAAACTATTTCTGCTCTTGARAGTTTACAATTAAAACATATTAGAATTATAAGGGTATAAGAGGAGGAGGGCTAGGGAAAGGCAGTACTGTCAGCCCTGATGTTTCAGATGAAGAACCCAATATAGAGACAGTAACTGACAATAAAGTTAATTCCAGTCCTCTGTGCTGCAGTTTGATGTACTAAATGCAGTATTATCCTTCTGTCTTCCTATGCTTTTAAAAATCGAACCATAATATCAGATACCTCTTATCTATCATTTAACATTTCTAAAGAGTATTAAAATTCAATACCTTAAGCAAATCTCATCATACATCATTGCATTAATACAATGCCAAGTCATTGCAGATTTTTTACAAAAAAAGCTCAGCTTTGTGTCTTTTTTAAATGAAAACAGCAATATTCTCAACATGAACTGTATTTCCTTGTTTAGTATTAATATTACAGGCATTTCTCAGAATCTGATATTTCTTATCATAATGTCCCAGGAAGAGAGCAACATTATTAGGCAATTTTTACATTTACTCACTTGTTATTGGATGCAAAATTAAATTCTCATGAATTAGTGACAAAAATTGGACACAAAAAATAAAATTAAAGAAAACAACCCAATATATCTCCTTGAAACTATGGAATGTGTTATATACAACATRTACTGCACCATCAGCACCCCAGCCTCTGTCATTTCCCATGGAAAAATTCTCTGGTCTTGAGGATATTAGACTAAAGTTATGTCTCATTGGTTGCTATGGGATGGATCATCTCCATTCCTCAAGACAATTATTCACATGGGACCTCAAAAGCAGATCACACCACCTACAACTGGGTCACTGTAAAGTTTTAGTTGAGAAATGTGTATGAAAGTAATGCCTAAAAGTTTTAGATCTTGAGAAAGTAAGGCAGAACTAGCTGACAGACTGCTTTACTGGACAGCTGAGGTAACAGGCCTGGATTCCAATATGCAGTGTTAAAGATACTGCAAGGAAATGAAATTGAAGTACCTATTAATTTCTGCTCCTATTAACACACTTTATTTTAGCATTCAATGTTTTCTCATTGTCATATATACCTTTCCTATATGCATAGTGGGGGTGGGAATGGGGCAATGTTTGTGTATACCTGTGTTGTATATTTTCTGGCAAGAGAAAGCCAGAGATGTAAATATGCAAACATACATAGCATGTATAATCTCCATATCACCTACAACTCTCTGTGTTTCAATGAAGTTTACAAATAAGATCCTCTGAAGTGCTCTTGAAGCATACTAATTCCATTTAATACCTTTTACTGAAAGTCAGAATATTACAGGCTAATGCCAAACTCAGTTGTCAAGCTTCTAGCTCCAGCAAGAGCACAGGAGTATTAATTTRCTCTTGACAATGTGTAAGTTCCCGGGGATATTTTTAATCTTGTACAAATATCTTGCAATAAAAAGTTCCTGCTAACTTTATTACCAAGGGACAAAGTAATTAAAGAGAAGGTCAATGGGAAAGATCTGCAAATTTTTGATGTTAAAACACATATCACCATTGCTCTGGATTGTGTTTTCTGTAGTCTAACTATATAAACCTAATCGTAAAACTTTATTTCCAATAAAAATTGAACCTATTTTTCTAGACTAGATGAAGATCTTCAGAACATAGTTATTTAGGTAAAAGAGCAGTATATCCTAGGTTTTTAATTTAAGGAGCACAGTATGAGGAACTGTGTATAAAACAGTGCATAGGCTTTACCTTTGCCAATGAAAAAAAGTTCCTTTGCACTTCCAAGGCTTTCAGTTATCACCTCCAGAACTACAGTAATTCTCTGACAGAGACTGGGGATAGAAAGAGAACAAGTTGGGTTTTGTTTTCCGTTTCTCTTTGGTTAGCTACAAACCTCATCACTGCCTGGACCACATTTTTAATGTGAGTGAAAAGGAAAGTGGAACAACAGCAATTTGTCCAAGCCCAAGCATCACCAGCAGCAGCTGGAAGTAGAGCTCAAAAAACACCAATGGATCAAACTGCACTGTTGTGTAAAGAAGAAAAAAAAAAAAAAATCTCGACCAAATCTGCTTTATGATTGAACAAGGATTGTTGTGCATATTAGTTTATTTGTTTAAACTATTGCTAGACTTCTGTGCTAGACCCTGTCATAAAGGAAAACTATTGTAAATACCTCAGGAAACCTTCTTGGTAAGCTGCCTCTTGAAAAATTGCTTTTTCTTCTAGGGGAAAAAAATGCTAACAGAATAAAAAGATAAATTGTTAATGGTATGGGACATGACTTTTATGAGATGAGATATTTTCATATGGATGTGGCTGCTCAAATTGCATCTGCTCTGCCATTGGCATGTGAGCAACAAACCTGAATTATGTTACACCTAAAGCTTGTGAACCTGAATATCTTTTTTGAGTTAATCATCAAATAGATTTTTCCAACATCTTATGWACATAATTCTAGTTAAAATTAAGAAATGGTATTCATATAAAGCTAGTATCCCACTGAACAGTGGAAAACAAGACATAAGAATAAGAATATGGTCATGCTGGAAGTAGAGACATGTTCATGTTCCTGAAMGATAAGAGAATCCCTAAAGTTCTGKTTGSGTTTGTGTGAGAAAATAAACAAAAATGAAAATAAACAAAAAATTACAACAGATGAAAATGGGACTGGGGAAAGCAGCCTGACTGCTATGTGTTCATGAGAAAAAAGTATTAGATGGAGTATCTGTTATTAATGTGTTGCTTTAGCTGGGGTCTCAAGTTTATGGAATTTCATGCCACAAAATAAAAGAATTCACTGCACAGAACAAGGTAGCCATTCTTTATTGAKSTTTTTWAAACMCARAACACCTAATAATACATGGAAGTAAGGAAAAGTCTAATGTTTTCAAAAATGARTATCAGTAGTACAGGTTAGCAGAGCCATCAAGTCCCCTGCTATTTCAAGAAGCTGTCTCATAGATAACTTTCCATAAACTTAATCAATGCAAATTTTAAATGGGTGAAACTGGTATCTCCCAACTGCAGCTGCTATGGAAAGGCTTGTTCAAGACTGTAAGTGGTTAATGATCCTTCCTTAAATTTTCAGCCTAAATTAATTTATTCATTGTATGCCAGGATTGTGTCTTAGTTAAGAAAGCCTGGGAGACTTGATCTCGCTAAACTAATCAATATTCTCTAGCACACCATCCCTAGCCTACCCTGTGTTTCATTTGTTCCATTTGCTTTGCCCTTTTTTAAATAAACCCTACATATCATTGCATGGCTTTTGTCTGTGGTTCGAAGAGAATATTTTTATTACTCTCTAGAGAATCAGGTTTAACTGACTAGTCAGTAATTTTAAAGATACACAGTTAGRTTTGTTAAAGCATAGTTTTTCCAAGGTAAAAAAAACCCAACTGATTCGTTTTGCATTAATTCCAGTAGCAATATTTACTGCAACTTTGGCAAAGCACTGAAACAAATACTTTGGATGAACAGACTCTTAATTAACATGTTGTTTTTATTGCTTTGGCAATAGTTAGGGCAGCCACAAGCAATCTTAACTCGGTTTCCATGTGATCATATGGATTTAGTTTTAGTTTGTATAGACTCAGGGAGCAAAATCAGAGAAAGATGATTAAAAACACATACAGATTCGAACAAATTTATTTATTTTACTGAGAAGACCAATATTTTCAGTCACTTCAGTGAAAGGATAAACTTAACCTTTTGTATCCTCAGCGAGCCCGAAGGAACTGCTCCCAGTCAATCTAAAGCAACAATAAGTTACACATTTACTGTCTTTGACACCAGACAGACCGTTGAAACTTCTGTAGAGAATAGTACTACGCTTTTTTTTTCAGAACAGAAATACATATTTGATGTTTAATGCAGGACTACTCTGAGCTGGGAAATATCTGTTCTTTGAGTATGAAGAACAATTTTTTGCCAGCAGCCTTTTTAAACCTGTGGTTTTGCTATCTGTCTAAGGTTGTTTTATATTAAAGCAGTAGGACTAAATATTTAACGGGAACATCTTAGCAGGAACCACTGAACCARGGCATACCCCATTTTGAAGCATACCACTGACAGAATATTCCATAATTTTTAAGTTAGGATTAATGGAAACTGATTTTAGCTATCCAAAAATTGAATAACCTGCATTAGATAAAGTTAATCAACAGAGAGAATCAAATCCAAGGGCAATTTTTTTAATTTWWAAAAAARTGGAATTARTGCCTGGCTYATCACYRAATTACTGTAGGATGTCTCACCTTTGATTGTGGAGGGATCCTGAATGCCCACCTTGGACTGGAAGCTGAACTGYTAGAAAGCTGAAGTCAGCTGGCTGMGAAWAAGGTTTTATCCATAAATAACACTTTTTACTCTAAAATTTCTGACCAGTGAATTAATAATTAGTGACTAGTGAATTAATGCCTTTATGTCCTGTCACCACAAAGGCCAGCTGTTCTTTACTAACAACGTATCTGTTTTTTATTGAAAATGCATAGTGATATCACAGTGAGATAAATGAAATGCTCATGGTCAGAGACATAAAATTTACATAAACGATTCTCTCAGCTGGAATTAGTAGGAAAAGGAAGGGGGAAATCACATATCCATATTTCCATCCTTGCAGTATCTATGTGCAGYAGAGATATGTGGCACCAAACACATGGTGTTATGTAACAGAACTAAACTAGGAACAAGGTTCCTGCTGATTTTTTTCTGTGAAAGAATACTTCA
The DNA here is from genome assembly GCF_030028575.1 of Malurus melanocephalus. Lineage (NCBI taxonomy): Eukaryota > Metazoa > Chordata > Aves > Passeriformes > Maluridae > Malurus > Malurus melanocephalus. Next base: position 105,499 of record NW_026623403.1, read on the forward strand.
AATAATATGCAGCTTTGAAGCAGTTGGTTGCTCAAGTCACGACTCAGTGGTGCCTGAGCATCTGCAAGGAGTCACATAGATCTATAGTGGCTGACTCATTTCCAGTTTTGYACAGAGATATGTGCGTCACATCTTTGATTAATGGCACTGGTGGTGAGAAAGTTAGCATCTGGGAGAAACTGAGGAGGTCACTGCCTCATTTGTCAGGCAGARTCTGGTGATGAGCATGATTGTTATAATTGCTTTAAAATTTCCTGACTTGAAATATCTTTCTTGCAAAGAAAATTGTACAGCGCTCTCTAATGCAAAGGGAAGAATATGAGATTTCAGTCTAAGTCAAGGATTTTTCAGTATTTGATAAAAACTATCCTTTCCCAAATCTGTAGAAGTGCCAAGCACAAGATTTCTTAACAGAGAAACATGATATCAAAGATCAATTCAGCAAGTGAGCTTCTTTCTGCCCAAAGTAAACTCCTCGTGAACATTCTCATACAAGCAGCAAGATTCTGCATGGCATTTTCTGTTTTGGAAAAATATAGACGTTTTCTATAACAAAAAAATACTTAAAAAACACAGTAGACTTTCCAGTATTTTTCTCAGCTCAACTAATTTCCCACTATCTAGAATGACCAGGGTTTTTCTTATGGATATTTTTTGCAATACTGAATAGCAGTTTGGTATCTTCCATTCAGCAGCTGTTAGCTGGAAGACACAAAAAGGCCTCTCAATCTTCCCCCTACTCTGAGAGGGATGGGCAAAGGCATCTCGGCAGTAGGACCACATGTGGATTTTCAGTCATTACGGAGGTGAGTCCATGGCCAGATGCCAGAAGATTCCTGCTGTTTGAAATATGAGAGAGCCCCTTTCTGCAATGCTCCTGAGTCTGCCAATGGCAGCTGCAAAATCGGTGACAGATGGAAGGCATTGAATGGGCTCCTCTGTCTCTTTAATCAAGTTTGGGGATTTGCACACTGAACAAAATTACTTAGAATTTCTTTTTCCTTAATTCTTTTATTTAAAAATATATCAAATTATCYCATGGCAGGATATATTTCTCAAAACAAACATTAAAGCTAACAGAAATTAACTAACAGAAAATAAGGCTAACAAATTATATTAGTCTCCTTTTTTTCAGARGTATAGGAATGGAAATGAAATAAAAATGGGTCAGAACATTTCACAGATTTTGTAGGCTTCTAATGACTTTAAAAAAAAAAAGTTGTGTACTGTTAGAGTTTAATACCTAAACTCTCTTGTAATTGTATAAAATTTAATAGCATGTTTTTGTTTGACTTTTATGTGATTTGATCCTGTAATTTGAAGTGTTACATGAGCAAACTAAGTAATACCTCAAAAAAAGTTGGTGGCAATAAATATAGARAATTTAATCTCTGCAAAATTTTCTATATTCAGCATTGGTCACATAATTTGAGAKTAATCACAGCACAAGAAAAAAAAAATCACATTACTTGTAGTGTTTGCTCTGGGGATGTATTTTAAACAGCACTTTAATRCTGAATAGACCACATCATCTGCACTGGCTCATCGACTTAAAAGTTAGTGTTGCTTCTCATGTGCACTGGAGCAGGAAATCAGACAGTAAACACTGCAAGAATTATCAACAATCTTATCCAATACCTAACATTAACTGAATAAGTATGGGTTTTGTGAATATAATTTTTACTCAGGGAAAATGAGGGGAGCAGCCTAAAGGAATGAAAACAATGGTGCACGCTGGATTTGCTGGAATAAACAGTCTTGTTCCTTTGCAAATGAGGAATGAATGAAAGGGACTGTTTCTCAAGAAATATCATTGCAAGGTTTTGTGTGAAGCCAAAATTCCAATAATTTTCAAGAAGCTTTCAGATTGACACACACACACACACACACACACATGTATTCCCCTTAAAAATTAAGCGTTTTTCTTCTAGTCTTGATCTAAGGATAATTCTTCAGCAATTTTATCTATCACCTCTAAATGCCACTGCTTTTTCTTTCCTCCTGTGCTTTAGAAGAAGTGCATGAGGAGAATGCCAAGAATAAAAACCAAATGCTTTTGCAGGTATTTTGTTTTAATGACTTTCAGAATACTAATTTATATTCATGCAAATAATTAACGGAGAAAGTTTGCAATAGAGAGAAATCTCTCCCCTGTTACTTCCTCATTTTGCCAGTGCAGAACCAAAGCTTATTTTAAGAGCAGTCTGTTTCCCTATATTTTTAGAAGAAATATATTCAGTATTTAGGATGAAAGCTACCTCATCTACATTTATAAGAAGGAAATTTTCAATGTTTTAGTATTCTTAATGAATATATATTAGAGGATGCATCCTATTGAGCATGCCAACATAAAATTAGCTTGACRTAACCTACATTATCTTGCAGAGTAAAAACTCAGAAAAATGACAGACTTTTTAAAAAAGCCAAACAATTTCAAGTTGGTTCTTTGGAGGTGTGTGATTAAACTSTTCTCCATATTCTTTCCTTCCCCAAGATGAAGATATTGTTCTCACAGATTGGATGTCTTGAAAAATCACATTCTTGAGTCACCAGTGCTGAAATGTAATTTAATAATGAGGTCCCTAGCGCAATTAAATTGTATGAAGCTCAGACCTGGTCAGGGAGCTCATATATCAAAAGRGAAAGGTCAGCAATATTCGCTATTTTTTCAGAAAGTTAAGTAGCTACTAAGTTGCCTTAAAATTGGAACAATGCTATTTATTCAACATAATCCTCCTGTAATCCATAGGCAGTTTTTGAATTTTTCTTGCAGTGGAGAGGCCACTTTTGGGCATCCTCTCTTGGACTGTGAAGTGAGGAGTGCAGAGACAGAGCAGACTGTCTGATGTCCTGGCTGCACTCTGGGCTCTCTCTGGTGCCTGACAGAGGGTACCCAAACCACACAGAGTGCTGTGCTCCTCTGAATGCCTTCTTCCTGTTCCCAGTGCTTTGCACCTGAGGGATTGCCTCCTCCAGAGGTGCTGCCTGCACACCAAATTTCAGTGTTGGCAGCACCTCCCAGCAGCAGTGTGTGTGTGTTTACTGCACACTGGGTGAGGCAGGATCCTTCCAGGTTTTTTTCTTCTCCAGGTCTTCACTGTGCCACATGCAAGGGAGCTACCCTGTTACAGGAGACACAAATATGTGTAGAGAAAATCCCTAATGAGTAGATTGTGCACCCTAAGTATATCTTAAACTATTTAGACTCATTATATATCCAGTGGTATGGCCACACATGCCCTGACTCTGTGTGGTGACTGGTCAGTCTTCTGAGGTCATTCAGTATCTAATGATACTGAATCAGACTTTGTCTTGTCAGAACAAATTTGGTTCATTTATTTTCAGCGTCCTTCATAATCTTCTTGTCTCATTTGTCTTTGTCTGTGGCTCTTCTGACCATATTTCTAAACACTACTCAAAGAAGGAGGAGTTGCTAATTAGACATCAATTCCATTAGTGTTGTTCCCTTTAACTTGTGTCTTTAATACCCTTCTTTTTTGAGATACAGATGTTCAAGATTAGAATGTAGATGAGCACTCTCAAGATTTGAGAAAATCAACCATGATACTTAAACTCATGGTAAAGACCATGCAATGAGTTTACAGGTTTTATATTTCCTTAARGAAATAAGCTCCTACGAACAGAAGAAATACTGAAAGTGTGCTGAAAGATGACAGATGGGAAGTTTTGCTATTATATATTGGAAGCATCAAAAGATTAGTGAGAGTCACTAGAGGATCACCTTAATAGGCAAACAATGACATTTTATGAGAAAGCGTAAAATTTTCAAATGTGTTTGAACTAATAAATACCAGTTGTAGTGTGTGGAGCAAAGACCAGTCTCTAAGAAGGCATTAAGAGAGAGACATTTTCTGTGACTATGACTAACTTAAACAGTTAAATATCACCTAAAATAACAAACCTGAACCTAAAAGAGCTACTTCTATTGTCAAGGACAGGACAAAAGTATGTTTAAAGCCCAAATTCTGCTATTCTGTATGTACCTCCTGGATCACTAGTTTTTCTTTTTTTCTCCAAGTACTAAAAGAGGAGTACTTCTGTTAATGATAACTGTGCCTCCAGTTTTTTAGGTTTTTCCCCTCAAGTCAACAGGCTTTCAAATATGGTGGACTCAGTGACAAAAATCTAAGTTCCTAATGCAAAAGAAAGYTCCAAAGCCCTCAAAAATATTTCAGATTTACTAGTGTATTGTGATAAGAAGAAGCTGKTTTTTTATTCTCCAAGTCAGGCTTAAAGAAATCTTCTGTCATTCTCAGTTGGACTAAATTCAGCTGCAAACTGTCCAAGCACTGTCAGAAGAGTGAAATAACCCCTTCTTTTACCAGTCTTCATTAAATGTGGGTTTTTTTCCTGTGTTTGAAACACAGGTTTGAATTTATTGTGGATGTCAAAGGTGGGGTTATTCAATAAAAAAATGACAGCTTGGGAGAATAAAGTAAAAAGAACGGCTATTTCTGGGACACAAAATTGTAGGAGAGTATCACTGACTCCTGTGGGGAAAATTATTCCCTAACTGGAGTGGTTGTGAAATATGGCAAAGGAAGCAAAAGTGAAATCAAATATCAGATAATAATGACACTTCTTCAAATAGATAACTCTGTCTGCATGGGGTTGAAGCCCTAGCACTATGTAGTCCACTTGCTAAAATCAACTGGCTAATTCAAATTAGTTGGTTGAGGTGATTTATTCAAGATGAGATGCTATCCCTGAGTTTCCTTCTGGAAGACAAAGATAAGCAGATGTAATATTAAAAACTATATCAGTTCGACCCTTCCCACAACAATTAAGACTTTATTAGAGAAGTTAGAAGCAAATTGTATTGCTGAAACAAGGAGTTTTCCCCATTTACACTTTTTTGAAAATTTCAAACATTATTYTATAAAGATAAAACAACAAGATTTTAAGATATAGAATAAAATTGCCAGAAATAGAACACCTGTGATTACGGTGACATCAATATATGAAAATTTCACCTGTGAGWCTCCAGTGAAAGGACTGACTTGGTACTGGAGTTCCAGTGCCTGAAATTAGTTATAGCTATAATCTTGAGGATTATTATAAGCACTCAACCAGAAGCCTGTCAACAGTTTCTCTAAAAGCTACCCAAGATGATTGTCATACTTGGGGTGGTGTTCATTTTCAATGAGAAACAGCATGAAATTACCTAAAATATACTCCTTAGCAACTTCCAGAGGTTTAAAAAGAAGAATAACATAAATAAAATGAAATGTGCCACCAGTAACAGAAGGAGAGKGGTTTAATCTTTCTCATCCAAAACAAAGTCCAGTATTCTCAACATTTCCTGAAGTAGAGTCCACTCTACTGGCAATAGAATGAAAGGATGAGGAAAAACAATGCTACACAAAAAACCATCAAAATTCACCATGCTAAGGTAGACAAGTAAAGATAAAATAGTAGYAAAAGCTAAGTAACTGAACTGGAATACGGGAAAAGAGTGTTAGAGGGAGCTGAATCAAGTATTTCGGATCCCAGCCTCTCCAGGAGATGGTACTCTGGCAAACTCTGTTTGCCCCTTAACTCAGCTTGAAGCTCACTAGTGATTCACACAAATAGTCTCAGAACAAACACACACACACAGAGGAGAGTTRAAAATAGCATTTAATAAGAATACAGGATTGACCACATAAATCATGCACAGGGCTCAGTGAGACAATTGTGCTGTGCAGCAGGGGACTTAGCAAGCCCCTTGTGTACACACCCCTCCTCCATTTCCCCTTGCCTAGCTCTCTCTGGTCCATCTTGATCCTTTCTTTCCCCTGCCATTGAGCCACCCYTAAAGATCCCTTCATAAGTTTTTTACCATCTCCAAATTGTCTCCTGACAAAATATTGTCATTTAGCTTACAATGGATCCCATAGTGAATCCTATAATTTTGCACAGAAGTCCCATTTAGTTTGCATAGAATTCTGGGGAGAGGGTTCTTTTCTTTGACCTGGTTTTATGAATATGTATATATATATATATATAAATATATATCTAAAATGAGGGAGGATTGCCTGATCCTTCTCTTTCAGTGATGATTTGGTGCACTGCCTGCTCAGGTTTCTTGAATTTCTTGGCCAATCACCGCCTCTCTGGCCACCACCAATCTCTGTGAATGGTTTAATATGGTAACCTAAAGCATAGGACTGGAAAAATGTTCCCAAGGACGCAAGTCTACTCTTTTTCTATCACTAACAACATCCTCAGGTAATTTTCTCCACGAACTCTTTAAAATTCACCTTAAAAATAAGGGGTTTTTTTCAGTTATTGAAGTGATTGAAAAGTTATTTCAAGCCCCAAATGCTTCGAGTTTAGAAATTTTCTTYTGATTTGCTTCTTAGCTGTAAGAACAGCCTGTATACACACATTTGTTTTTCTGCCAATTTTGTCTATTACATCAAATTGTTCTCTTTCCCTGTCTGCACTTCCCTCATAGAAACAATGATGATATCTCATTGCAACCTTCTATTTACCAACCTAAATAATCCAAATTCTATTAGTCTTTCCTCATAKGAAACATTTTCCATTCTCCTGATCAGATTGCAGGGCTTTACATTTAAACAAAAGAATAAAAGTTACAATGATTCCCCCATACACATGATTAAGCTGAAAAAGCCTAATGATGGTGTCTCCAGCCTAATGAAATAATAATATAAACCCTCTTTAACATTTTGATTTTATTTATGATGTTGTAGCTGTTTCACAGAGTTATAAATGATCATGTTTTTGTGATGTAATTTAACTTGACAACTTTAATGAAAAGGGAAATGATGGGTTCATMCACTCTATGCTAAGCAGCTTTCATATAATTAACASAGAAATTAATAAATTTTGAGCATTATCTTACAGATCAATTGCATCTTAATACAATTATATAATTAATAGCAATGAAAATGATTTTGTAAGATACTTTCGTACTAATTAGCTAAATCATGAAGGTATTGGAGGCTGACTCATATGGGCTTTTCACAAATGAGTCTTGACCAGTAAAAATATCTACATTTTTGTTGCCATCTTTACATCAGCTTCAAAAATTACAGTTAAAGATAAAACTGTGCTGAAAATTTGAAACTAAGGAAATGTGAATTAGTCTAGAAACTAGAGGAAACCATCAGATTGACAGAACCACATGCAAGAATTATCTTGCAATATGAATATCAGGCAAAAGCCCAGGCAGTTTGTCCGAGAGACGGGGCAAAGCTGGTTGGACACCTTATTGCTACCAAGGCATCATACAGCTGCAGGTGACACCAGGACATTGGTGACATCGCCTCACTGGACTCCAGGTCTCAAATAACACAGTCAGGTCTCATCCAGCTGTGTGAGACACCCACTGCCAGCAGCCCTGGTGGGAGGGACGGCGGGCTGGGAGTCTACATGGCAATAAGGAAGCTGGAGCCCTCATGTAGCCATGGTAYTGGGCTTGCAAAACTGCCCTTGGACCCAACAGATGAGCTGTGTTGTTTGCTCACTGCAAATATCAACACACTGCTCTGCTGAGGACACAAAAAGGCAGCACAGAATCTCTGCTCACGTGACTTGAATGAAAGCACACACACACAAGGCAGCTTTAGCACCTCTCAGGCTCTCCAACACATGTTTTAGCAYGAGCACTGTGCAGAATTTCAGGAAAAGCCTCTGCCCTGCTGCAGYTCTATGTATGCTCTCTGCTGAACTGGATTTTACAATCTCACGTGTGAAGTGCTGCATCCTGATTATCTGATACTGCTGGRAGCCTTCCAGGCTGATTTCCTAATCCCTCTTATAACATCAGTGTTACATCAGTCTTATCACTGAGACGTTATTCCTGCACAAAGTCAGGACTTCAATATGTAAATACGATGGAGGGGAAATACTGGAAAGAATTAGAATGCCCTTTTTTAAGTRTCTACTCCAGACTCAAGCAGAAAAATTAATCCCAGTCTATAGATTTTCTTCATTCCCACCTCCTTCAATGCATTTGTATCAGAGAAAAGATRAAAGGAATGTTTAAGCAAATGTGAAGTTGTATAGATTTCATGGGCTCTGTGTCTTGTTCACAGCTGGGAAACATCTCTGTAGGCTTTCAAATTTATTCATAATTTACTAATTACTACTTAGCATTTTGGGATGTAGATAGTAAAATGTTTAAAATGCATGCAAGGATAYTTATATGCAAAATAGGTGGCACACAGGCAAAAGACCTTTCCTAACATCAGTTGACACTTTTCAGGACCTACAAGCTGATTTTAGAAGGTAAGTGATCTTCAAATCTGGTTTTATTCTGACTTTCAAGCAATTCATTACATAGAAAGGCTCATTTTATCAGCAAGTTAAATATGCATGACTCYCACTTTCCCTCAAGCTATGGGATTTGTTAGTCATAAATAACCTCTGTTGGTGGGAATATTTTCTCAGTTACTGKTGTGTGAATGCAATTCTAATTTGAGAGATGGTTAAAAAGCTAAAATTCTATGCAGATGGGGAGGTTAAAGACCACAAGATTCAGCGTAGACTGAATAGCCWGAAAAATGAATAGGAAGTCCTAACTTTTCTAGCAGAAATGAGTGGGGRAAAAGGCTGAATCATCAGACATTTAGGGTAGAGTTTGAATCAAGTTTCAATACGCTGGGTTTGCAATAGTAGTCTAATTTTTTTTTATTCTGGATGATTAAATATTATTTTGATTTTGTGATATTTTATCTCTGTATCTCTTGTGTCTGGTAGGTGACCAGTTTGTATTGATTTTAAGCATTTACCCATTTGCTTGTTTGTCATGAATAAAACTCAGCAGATTACATCAATGGTCCCCCCATGTTCTTTATCCTATAAAATCTGCTAAAATCTAGCCATAGTAACYATCAGTTTTACATGCCAGGGAGATCTGTTTCAGCACAGCTGGACTTTACCATRAATCAGGGATGACTGCAGATAACTTTGTTGAAGGAGTTGTTCTATTGACTTGGTCTGTGCTGCCTACACAGAGAAGTTGAAAATGCTGCAGGTAGGCTCTTCCATTAGGTATTTTTTTGAGTTTTCCTAGGTAGCTGTAAGCCAAAGTAGRATGAATTCTGAAGACTCACTTAATGTTGCACTTGTTTAGCTTCCATTTCCCTCAAACACATAAAACCCAAATTCAATTGAGATAGACAAGATTCTTAAATAATCTTGTTCATGGGTTTACTCTTTAGTTTTTAAAAGGTTGTTTTCCCAGGTGATATTTTTTGGTAATTTATTTGTGCTTTTATTGAATTTTGTTGGGTAATTGAGAGAACATCCTGGGTAAAGATTTCCTAGCTATAAAACTTCATGRTTTATTTTCAGAGGTCTATCAGATGCTAACTGGTCTATCAGATACTAACAGTTGTCACTTATTAATAGCACAGAAAGCATCAGATCCTGGTCTGGTTAAATGATCCATGCCCTGAATCCAAACAAGAAAGCTAATTCCAAGTAACATCCTTTCAGTTGTACTGAGACCTCTTATTTTACTGGAGAATAGCTTTGATTTACTTGCAGTAGGGAGCTTGGATGAAACTCAGTCTGGCAGAGCAAAGTACCAAGACTTTTACAGTGCTATAACTCTTGTTCTGTACACTCTTAAAGGGAGATCTGTCAACCTGAGCATTTAAGACAGCAATCTTAACTCCTGAGTGCTGCATGAATTCCTGCCTAGGCTTTGGTGAGGTTGTAACACAGAAGTTGTCACTGCTTCCTGTTGTCTTTATTGTAATTTCTATGACTTTTCAAGTAATCATGAGCAAATCTAAGTATAGAGTTAGTCTGATACAGCTCCCTGTGTTCAACCTCTTGTGGATAATGCTCGTGCAAAAAGTAAAGACAACAAATTCTGCTATTGTCTGCAGTATCCATTGAAGAGAGGAGTGAAGAACTACAGGASATGGTGAATTTTGAACTGATTCATAAGGGAAAAACAGCTCTGTACCTCATATGCAGAGTCACAGTTGATGTACAGGTACATAAATCCATGCAGAGGTACAGAAATTTCCATAACTGTTAAATTTGGAGTCATTTTATCTCTAGGTTATCAGAAACCTTATGCTCAAGACTGAGAAAAATGTCTTCAGAAGAATTCATCTTTGGACTCTCTAAGGAATACACAGTGGAGTAATTAAATAATGTACTTTATACTCTCCATGCTTTTCATGGAGAATATTGTTTCCATTTAAGTATGCACTGACAGAAAAAGTAAAAATAACCCTAAGAGACAATTATTATTGATGGACAACAAACACAACAATTCAAGTCAAGCAAGACCCACAGCTTACATACACARGCACACTGAACATGGGGCACTCGCCATTGCAGTCACAATGGTGGTGAAGASCAGGTTTCCTCATCTTCATCACTTGCTAAATTGAGTGGGAATAGTGCACCATCCTTCTCAAGACCTTCTGGAAAAATCAGAAAAAAATAATATGYGGTAAACCTTGTGGCAACATTGTAAATACATCTACCACTGCTGTGCTCAAGGCAAAAATTCTGTGAGACAAAACACACACAACTGACACATGAGGTCATTTCTTTCCTGTTGGACAGCAAGTTTGCCTAAAACTGAAAAGGTCTTTCACATAATGTGCACTAAAGAATGATAAACGTCTTAACCATCTTTCCAGATCCAAGATTCAAAGACACCTGCCAAGAAAACAAACTCTTACAGATAATTCTGACAGCCACGAGTCAGGAATGATTAATGAAAAGCAKCATGATTTTGGCCATGGATATTAGAAGAAAAGTGAAGGAAAGAGATACTATTTTGTTAAGATTTGAATAAGGAATTGCTGCTGTTCTCCAACAAAATTACCATAACCACACTTTCTTGTAATTTGCTCAGGAATACAATGGTGTCCCACAGAACCTGTACATATATTTATGTTTCTAAAAKAATGTCACTCAATCTGATTGGGCAGGCTACTGACAAGGAGGTYAGGCCTGTCTTCTCTTCAAAATGATGAACATACAGATCAAAACTGAAGGATATTTCATAGAAAATTATGTATTTCTACAAATTGAGGCAAAGCAGGGGCTACACTCAAACGGCATATTCTTCTTTCAGTCTCATCTACAATTCATGCATTTCTTCTCAGATTCTTAAGAGCAAGTGGAGCCTTGCCATAACAAAAGCTTCAAAAAAAGCTTCATTACTTGTGAAGTTGGGTCCATGTGCTTGTGAAGTACACAGTGAACGCTTATGTGCATCATTAGGTCTTTGTAAATCAGAAAATGAAATTTTAAGATGAGCTATTATAGAATAAAGTGAAAATTGTTCCCACTTCAAGTACTATGAAGCCGGTACTTACCTGTATATAAATACAGGTAACTGGAAGAGAGCTTATTAAATATCTCCAGACACTGCCTGAAGACAAATGAGTTACCTGGAGGGTTAATACTCTTATAAGGCTTCTTCCTTTCAGACTTCTGTTYATCAATCTCCCCACCTTTTAGTAGGGTAAGTTTTTTTTGCCTCCTAAATCCCCTTGGTTCCTTTGAAAACTAGGAAAGGCTAGGAAGGTACTGTGAACTTGGGGAAAAGATTATTAAGTCTCAGACTGAATTATACAGGTATTTGTATTTTGTCTTAGCAGAGATGTTGATTCTTCTCAGCTTAAAGCAGTATCAATAATATCTAGTTGTACCTCAAATGCACCACTTCAGAACACATATTCAAGAAAAAACAATACAGAACAAAGTTATGCATACTCCAAGCACAAGTGCCATGCTGAGAGTCACTTAAGTTCTTTACAAATTTAATAAGTTTTTACATTTCTGTACAAAAAGAATGGTGATGTATATTACTCATGATATGGATACTCACTCAGGCATACTGACCTCTCAGCTTCTGTGTGTGGGCACACATGGGATAATGGATGGAGATGAAATTTATTCTGTATATAGAGCTAAAACAGTGAAAAGAAGGATTCTTTATCTGATCAATGCTAATAGCTGTCCCTAGGGCTCATTTATGAAGACAACAGAATGCATGAAGGTTATAAATATTGCTTTATACCCTTTTTAAGGGTACAGAGAATAAATCGACTTAGCTATGTAGTTTAGTGATGTTTTCCTCAGCTGTCACGATGAATATGAATGTCACTATCAAGTATACATAGACTTAAATTTCTGAGTGACAAAGCCAAGATAAGCAGGTCCCAAAGATTGATGGGAGACTGAGAAGATTTGAAGATTTCTTTATGGGAAAAGAACACAATAACAAACCAATAATTTTCATATTGAAAGCAGAGCTMCATTCTCCTTGATGCAAGTACTGAAGGGAATTAAGCAGTAGTCCCCCATGTCTAAACTGGCTATAAATATTTACAATCTTATTTTAAAGCATGTTGAATCATAATGTCTAAGGGGTTTTGCTGCAGAGTTTTGGTTTCCAGTTTGTTTGGGTTTTTTTTTGTTTTGTTTTGAGGTTTTTTGGTTCTCTTCTTTATAAATAGAAAGTGTAAGTGAAGAAATTATGCAGCTGCAAGAAAGCAAAGTACTGACAGTGCCAGGTGTGGGGGTGGAATAGAATGAAAGATTCAAAAATTAAAGAGATGTATGCCAGRATAACTAGCTCTGATTTGACCTTGGCATTACTTTCTCTTTATGTTTCCAAGTTGCATAAACTCTTGAAAACCAGACTCTGGAATGGAAGCCAACTAATTCTTAAAARCTATCAGCATTATTGCTACAGTTCTGAGCATAAATACAACACTGCAATAATTTTAGTGATGCTTTTCCATACGGAAGGTTCAGGCATAAAATATCGGCTCAGCTCCTGAAAGATGTAACTGATTMATTTCAGGCAACATTCACAGGTACTTAGTTCTATCTGTGATAAAAACATGAGTAACAATAATGGATTTCTTCCTCTGGGTTTATGTTATTTCTTCCATTAACAACTCCCAATATGTAACTTGCTTCTTCTGTGACAAAACTTCACAACTGTCTGGCACAGCTGGACCTGCAGCCAGTTTTTGATCCACTACTAGGTCCACATCCTTCCCTGCTATGCTAAAGGCCAGCCATTTAGTCTCAATTTTGTATTTACTAACATTCTTTCTCTGCTTCAGATGTAGACCTTTTCTATTGCTTCTCTCTCTCTCTCTCTCTCTCTCTCTCTCCTTCTTTCTCTCCCCCTCTCCCTCCTTCTCTCCCTCTCTCCCTCCTCTCTCCCTCTCCCTCCCCTCCCTTCTGACCTCCTCCCATTCCAATGCATCAAGATAATTTGGAATTCTGATCCTGTCCCACATAACCAGCTGCCATCCGTCCTGCCTCGGAGCTGTCAGCAAATTTCATAAGCGTGCATTCCCTTCCATCATCCAGGTGGCTAATGGAAATATCAAATAGAACCAGCTCTGGACATATTCTCCTGGGACTCCACTCAAGACACCTTTTTGACAGCAAACCTCTGAGAGCAGCTTTCCAACTGACTGTGTGTCCCAGCTGGCTGTGCTTCTACCCAAACAGGCCCTGGCTTAGGRAAGGATTGTCAAGAGGGATGGTGCAAAATGTTTTTTTGAAGCTGAATTCTGCTGCCCCTTTATCCCTCAGAACAGTCCTTGGCACATAAAGAAATATCTCTGGTTTAACATTGCTTTTTCTGGATCACTTTTATGAGTTTTTAAATAGATTTTGTAATATTTTATTCAATAACAGAGCGGTGGCTCTGGTGCCTACTAGACAATCAGTTTGTCTTGATCTTTAGCCTTTACCAATTTATTCATTTATCATGGAAAAAAACCCAGCAGATTACATGTTCCCCCCATGTTCTTTACTCTACAAAATCTACTAAAATCCAGTCACAGTAACTATCAGTTCTGCATGCCAGGGAGATCTGTTTCAGCATAGCTGACCTTTACTGTGAATCAGAACTTTTCTTTTTTRCATATAAATCAATACATGCTGACATGGTTTGCTAGTGAAACACAGAGAAAGCACATGATTAAAATCATAATCAGAATCAAAAATTGTCAATATTTTTAGAGATTGGATATGAGTCATCTCAAAAATCAGACTTTCTCTGGGATTCRGTCTTTTCAATTAAGCTTTTATCAAGAAAAAATCTCAGCTGGAGAATGAAATTCATACTCAGAACAAAAAACAGGAATGAAGGAAAAAATTTTCACCTCTGAGTCTTAAAAAGCAGTTTGATTTTCAGTGGAGAATATTGCCTATTTTTTTTTTAATTTAATTTTTTAACATTTTTTAGTTGGAAATTCAGACTGCTGGGCCRCAGACACAATACAATCCTGGCCCTGACAAAGTATAAAAGCTATAAGAAACTGAAAATAAGCAGAGGTATGAGAAATAATTACAGTCCAAGTTATCCACACTTTTTTGTTCAGCTCAAGATAAAATCTAAAACCTTATCAAAACCTATCTATCTGAACCAGAACCAATCAGATTATTAAAATCCATACGCAGAAAATTAATAAGCCCATGCACTACCTGCTAGTTTTGCAGCTAAACAGTAAAATGCCCTAAACAGAGCATGTAAGACCAACACTGTAAAGCACATTTCTTTCTTTTGGAAGAATACATAAAGCTGTAACCACATCTCCTCTGAATTTTGCATTTTGATTGGGTTTGTACTTTAATTTGTACCATGRCAGGGCATTCAGTGCACATCTGGCTGCAGRTGTTTGCTGACTTTGCACTTCTCTGTGYTGTCTCAGCCTTCCACTGGTAAAACAAGTGAAACATCTTCACTTCTGTGTCGGTGCCAGGTTAGGCAACGTCCCTTAAATCACCASTAAAAACACATCACAGGAGGATACTGGTTTTGTGTTTGAAAACAGTGAGGCTTCAAAAAAGCCAATAAACTATTTCTGTCCTTTAAGATACAGATTCTCAGAAGTTTACATTGGTGCTTGCTGGTGAGTCAGGAACTGCTGAATTTGCCGCATTTCACCTGCTGATGACCCCCTTTAGAGGTTTATAAATGTTTCCAAAAGTTACTTCCTCTTGCAAGGGCTGCATTAGCACAACCAGCTGAAGAACTGTAGACCCTCTTCARCTGTCCCCATCTTGTCAAAGACAGAGAGGGGACAAATTATGCTCCTCCTCCCCCAACCTTCTCTCTGCAAGGAAGAATACTCAGAAGGCACCATTGCTCATAAGGGGAGCATAGCCTGACTTCTTGACCCCTGAGTACTAAGCATGAGCAAGAGCTCTATAATTTTCTGAGCCTTTCTACCCCTTGAAGACACACTGGTTTTATCCAGAGGTGAGCTGTGTGGAAAAAGGAAGAAACCAAAATTCTTAGTAGGAATATTYCTTTGAAAAATTGGGAAAGGTAACATTCACAGTAGTAAGTCTCTTTTGTGATTTAGTGAGAGAGCCACAGGCTCTGTTTTAATCCATTTCCAATAGAGTGGAGCTTATATGACACTTCACTTTTTCATTCAAGTWATGCAGCTTGCTGTCTGCTTACTGCTGAGCTCTTATGAGAGGATGCTTCCTACTGCAGACTGATAAATCTCCTTTTAGCYTGGGGCCTTAAATCAAGTAATAAAATTTTAGAACTCCTTTAAAACGGGAGTAAAAATACTGGTTGCACCTATTTTTATCTGGCCCTCTCCTTATAGARGTTTTTTAAGGATTTGGGACATCCAACAACCCTTTAATTGGAAAATGTTTTGACAAAAATGAGATCTTGACATTACCAAATTTAAAAATAGATTTGTGGGCACCATGCTTTTCTGGTCAGAGCCAGGAGCCAACACTAGCTCCTCAGAAAGAAAAAAAGAGCTCATCAGTCAGATTATTTTGCTCAACACACTTCAATGTAGACTGAAATGTAAATCCAGGTTGGAGAGTGGAACTTTAATTTACCCAGAAGCCAATCCATACCCCTTACCCCTTCAGTTCTTCTCTTGCTGACATAGGTAGATCAGACCATATCCATCCCATGTCCTTTCCCTGGAAATAAAGAGATATGGAATAAATTGTACTGAGGCATGAGGACTTCTTCTCAGCCTCCATTTTAAGGATGTCACCCTGATGCACAAYGACCTTCTTTCTTTCATGTTTTATTGGCCTTTAACACAGCAGATACAGTGTGATGTCAGGTCATAATTCAGCCCTTTATGGTCACTTCATCCTTTCACTGCCTATCCCTATAAAATTATTGGGAAACAGTGGAATCATTTGGACCACATACATGCAAGAGAGCTGAGAAGGACTTGTTAGACAAAAGGTGCCCTGTCCAATCCAGAAATAAGTGGGCATAAAGTACATGTCAAGTATGTTAATCTCAAAACAAAGCACTCAAATATTCAATGAGACTCTTTCAGTTCATCTCAGYTGTTGGGCCGATCCAGAGCTTTCCCACACACAAAGACTTCTTCCCAGATGCAAGATACAGGTCCAGATTGCAGCACAGAATGAATACTGAATTTAACTGAACAGTTTGCATAGCAGAAAATTGAGTTTCATAGAACTCATTCATAAATTCCCCCCCAGGACATTGCTGCGGCTCCAGTGGCATTTGCTTTGGGAACATTACTTTACATAGAAGATGACTAGAGGAAAGCCTGGATCACATTGACCCTAGAGGTTATTTTAACCACAATTTACAGGCAAGTTATATTATTCTATGATGACATGGATCATAAAGCACACAACAAAGTCAATATGGATGTGTGTTATCTGTTAAATCTGGAACAGAGGGTTGACAGAGGGAATATAAAATGTAGTATTCCTCTCTGTTAGAAAAATACTAATGTCCAGGATGCAACAGGAAATTAAGAAGGCCATAAGGAGCACCAAACAGTCAACAYAGATTGTGAAGAAAGGTTGTGAGTAAAGCTAGCTGAAAGGGAATTATCAACACACAGGGGATTTCACAGATTCACTGTAACCTCAGAGTCTCTCAGAGCAGCACAGCTTTTCCTTTTCACYGAGTTCATCCTTTCCAGGCTATTTTTCTTCAGGTTGTATTAGTTTACATCCCCTCCTCCCAAATGATATTTCACATTGAGCATCAACTAGCATGAGCTTCAATCATGGTGTTCAGAACTGCTGTGCCCAGAAGCCAGTTCTCCTACAACAGCGTAACCTGATTGTCTCTGTCAGCCTGACTCCAAGGTTCTGTCTTCAAAGAAAAACAGGCCAAGGACTATATGTAGAGGTAAACTTTCTTCTTCTGTTTTGAAGTTATGCCTTTTCAAAGACAATTCAAGATTACTTTTTCAGTTTTTGCACCATRTGATGTTTATATTACTCAGTTCTATCAGGACTAGTTTTGAGGAGCTGCCTTCCAGGTCCTTCTTTTACATGAAAGCATGTATTTCTGCATGCTTTGCTATTCCTAGTCACCTCCACTCTTTTAGATTAATACATTTGATTGTAATTTATGATAAATCAGCCRAAGTTTCATGTATTTCCTCATATACATTTCCTTTATAGCATTTCCCAGTAAATTCTTCTGTGAATTTGATAAATACATAATTCTGCACTCCAGATATTCAGCTTTTTCACCTGTCAAGAAGAAAGTGAAAGATAGAACTTGCACTGGAAGTTRTAACATCACTCCATGGAGTGACCCTGCCTCATAACCACAGTCCTGAATTCAGGACCGGTGTACCAGGAGGACAAAACCACCACCACCAAAAAACCTCAACAAAACCTATTTAAATGAGCATGTTGATAAACTTAACAGAAAACATACAGATAAACAGAACAACTTTGRAATAAGACAAATTACATTTCAGTTGTTGTCAGAGGTATTTTAACATTGTATTTCAAAAAGCTTGGAAACTATTATCTAGTCCAGTGAGATGGATTTTTCCWGTAACTTCATGCATGAGAATTACAATTTTATCTTTCAGTCTTTAACGCTATATCACTTCATGTATGGCTAATGATGAATTTTTCATTTCTCATTTTTTATAATAATAAAAAATTCATAGTGARTTTTCCTATTGAATATAACAAAACGCTATCCTTGGATTTTAGGACAAGGCCCTTATACTGTTTTACTGCTGAAGTATTAGATCTTTCCAGAAAATAAACCATCATCAATATCTCCGTTTTGTGAAAACTGGTTTTAGAAGCCAAAACCTTCATATTTGTAGGGTGGCCTAGTGGTACTTCTCACTAAAATTATCTGCCTTACTACAGTTATCAGAATATCCTCTTTAGCAGTAAGAGGTTTCTTGGGCCACATCAAGTGCATGAAATTTTGCTGGTCTCACTGTGATAATCCTTATTAATAAAATGCTTTATTCTTTGTAGAAGTGGCTGCAAACAAAAAAAAACATTTAGGGCTTGTTTCAGTGTGTAACATTTCCTGGCTTGTTTCCAGCCAAACCAGGAAATTCAAAGGTGTTTCAATACCTAAAGGACAATTTAAATGGAGTTCAGGACCCACCAGCTGCACCCCAGCTACACCCCTGTTGGAACTCCTCAAAGATTCCTCTGTGTATCTGTCTGCTTGCAGTGATCTTTGACTATTTCTGTACATGCCTGGGACCACTCATTTCATCTTCTCCAGCACTGTTACCAACACCTGCATGAAGACAGCTTTCAGTTAATCTAGATTTAACTTAGTTAACTTATTTTTGAAGATTTTGTGCTTGAAATAAGTGGCTTATTTAAATTTCATGCAATTATGAACATGGCACAAGATTTACTAATAATTAGTCACAGCTGCTCCAGAAATATGACTTCTTACACACGGCTTCTTAGYATGATTACAATCTTAACTTCTTCTCAGATTTTTATCCGTTTTTCTAAAATATTGCTCATTTGTAAAATCTGACTGCAAAGGGTCAAGAATTGCATAGAAATGGAAGGTGAAAAACAAGCACTAAAATATTCTRTGGATATGATATCATTTGTCATTTGAGTCTCAAATTTTATCCATTCTATTTAGGCCTATGGCACCTTAGGCATAAAATATATTATATCTCAAACTCAGGAACTTATCCAATTCCCTTGCCATCCTAAAGGATCACATAATTTATAGTGGAAAAAACCCGTTATATTATCAGACTCTAGATGTTTGAAAGTACATTTTGATGATCCAGAAAGCATTAAATGTAATACAAATACTTACTTGCATTTAGCCAAATAATATTAAATTCATGAGTGAAAATAATACAAGATTGAAACAAAATCAGTTGTCAAATTTGCTAGAACACAACTACAGAGGGAAAAGGTTTTTCACGTATTTTGACTCTACTTCCTGAACGCCTGTAACAAATTATATATGTAAAAAGACAAATCACCAAATTCTGAACAATAATGAAATTATTTGACATAAAAATTCGATTAAATTGGGGAGTTTTTCAGTAGTTTAGTTTTATTTTTCTTCTGTTTTTTCTTTTTGTCTGTCTCTACATGTCATGGGGAGCTCCAGGGTGGGATCCTGAGCTCCAAACTTCATTGTGGGTAGAGTGTGGTCTGGGAAGAGTGCTCACAACTGCCAGTATGAAACAGTCTTTTAGTACCCAATTTTATCATCCCATTTATAAACCATCCTGCTACTGTCAGTGGCCATGCATTGGATACCCAGCAGTTCAAGGTGTGGAAAGGTGAGAGTGATTCAAATGTAACAGGTGATYCCCAGTTTCACAGGCTCAGACTCCTGTGCACCTAAAAAGGGACTGAAATAAAAAATTTGWTTCACACATCCTGATGAACACAAATTAGGTGCTGAGAGGAGATTTCATTTGCTCCTGCACCTGCCACCACCCAGCCCCTGACAGAGAGAGAGCCTGAGCCAAGACCATCACCACTGCTGGAGTTGGCATCTTGGCTGCACAAGTCATTCAGACAAACCAGCTTTCCAGGTTTTGTTTTGCCCATTTTCCATGTTTTYCAGGCTRAGRAAGAGGAGACWGAGCTGTGGGAGCCTCTCCAGCATGCTGCCCGTGTGCTCCTGGGTRCTACAGGAAGAACCGTGCAACCCAACACAGGCTGAGCCTCCGTTTTCCTTGGTCTGGGAAACCACTCTGGGTGCTGTCCACAGCAAGTGTTTTTGTTTGTTCTTTTGTGGGTAAAACACTCCCTCCTTTGTACACTCTTTTATTAATTGTTGTGGTTATTGTAAGTTTTCAGTAAATTGTGATTCCACTTATAATCTCTCCTAGTGTTTTCCTCCACTGTTGAGAGGGGGTGAGGAAAGGGGGCAGCTTGAGTGGGTTTAATCTTCCTGATGGGTTTTAAACCAGAACAATGGCAAATATTAGCATTGTAGTTAAAAAGTGACAATTAAATCTTTGTATTGTTGCTTTGTSCAAAACATAGCTTTTGTGATTATAAGTTACGCTTCATCTAATTACTTTATGTTCCTTTTTGGTGGCAATGCTTGGTATAAACAGAGGAAACATTAATGAAAGCCATTAGAAAGGGTGAATATCAGTTTAACTACACTGAAATCAAKGAGTTCAGACTGTCCTGTGAAGCTCAGCAGCACATAAAGACCAAGCGTTTAGTAATTTGGTAATATCAGTAAGAGCAAAGCAGAAATTCTTCCATTACTAGGAACTGGAATTACTCCTGTAGGGAAAAAATACGAATGATAAGACATAGAACTCAAAGTAAAAAGATATCTGTATTTTGGCTTTCATACAAGCACTCCTGGGAAAACACCAGTTTTGTTTTCTGAAAATTTTTCAGAATTTATAATTTGTGTTCAATCCATCASATAATTACACTTTGGCCTTTCAAAAATTTTAACGAATGTATAAGCAAAAGACGAAAGACTATGAGTCACTCTCCTTATCCGGCAGTGACAAGAAAACACTCCTGGAAGGAAGAAATTCTGRTGGAAGCCCATAATTTGCATGTCACAAGGGTAGATGCCAGGACTCCCATGTTCATCCAAGAGATGTGTTCAGCTGGCTCTAGGACAGCAGCAGCTTTGAGCAAAGGCTTAGCACCTACTGCTGCCAGGGTTTGGGCACCTCGACCCATAAGACCTGCTAAATTCTGTGCAAGGATCCTTTTTCCACTTAGGGACAGGTGAAATCCATCTATGACCAGTCATGCAAATTGATCAAACCCCTAAATTCAACCAGTGACACYAGACTCTGAGGAATCTGACAGCTCTTCCTGTTTCTTCCTTCATCATTCCTGCATCCTTCCAGGATAAAGAGAATACCAGTTTTGCTCCTGATCCCTTAACTAGTCATTCCCAGGCTTTTGAAGTCTCTCCTGATTGCTCTTGGACTTCTTGTTGCAACTTAACTGCTGACTACCTGAAAAATCCATATTGATTGATAACCTGAGAACCCTTTCAGAGTATGAACCTTATCATCTTTAACCTTGGCCCAAAGGAGGCACAAGACGTCCCAGAGGAATGGGGTTGGAGCTTTGGGTGGAAAAAGAAAAATGAGTTTATGATCTTTGTAAGAAGGGGCAGACAATTCAGGAGGATTACCAGGATGTTGTGAAATTATTCAGGGAGAAGATTAGGAGAGCCAAAGCCCAACTAGARCTTAATGTGGCTGCTGTTGTAAAAGAAAAAACAAAATAATATAAGAAATTCAATGAATCATCATCAACTAAAAGTGGATAAAGAGAGTCTTCATCCATTATTGGATGTGGGGGGAAACATAGTGACAAAGGGTGAGCAAAAAATTGAGGTATTTAATGCCTTCTTTAGCTCAGTCTGTAGGAGTAGGACCAGCTGTACTCCAGGTACCCAGCCCTCTGAGCTGAAAAACAGGGATGAGAAGCAGCAAATAAAGCCAAATAAACCATGGAGAAATGGTTGGTGACCTGCTACTCCACTTAGACATAATCTGTGAGGCCAAATGGGATCCACCCAAGGGTATGGAGGGAGTTGGAGGAAGAGCTTCAATCATTTACAGCAGCCCAGGCTAACTGGGGATGTCCCACCTGACTGGTGGTTCACTGGTGWGATGCCCATCCACACCAAGGGCAGGAAGAATCTGGGGAACTGCAGCACTGAGTGTGACCTCAGTGACAGGGAAGGCCATGGAGCAGATCATCTCGAGTGCCATCACATGGCACACACAGAACACGGGCACCAATTCCTTGATTTTAGGTGGTTGTGGAATGGGAAATGCACTTCTCTTTTTCTGACTTTGCCCTGTGTGGAGAAAATATAAGAGTCAGAAAAAGGGAAAAAGGAAGAAGGAAGAAGGAAGAAAAAAGAAAAAAGAAAAAAGAAAAAAGAAAAAAGAAAAAAGAAAAAAAGAAAAAAGAAAGAATGAAAAAAAGAAAAAGAAAGAAAAAAAAGGAACAACAAAAAAGAAAAACTAAAATTAATAGAAGCAACTTTGGGAAGTTTCTAACTACTATCTTTTTGAATAGTGACCTCACTTCAGTGCTTCAGGTGCCCTAGGTGGAACAGCACCCCAAAGGGTGTGAAGCAAAAGGTTCTGTTGATTACATGGTGCCCAGCTGCTCTACAGGGCAGCAGGATCTGCTCCCACCTGAGACAYTCACTATGAAATCCCTTACCAAATGATTGGCCTTCATGGAAGGACTYGTAAATTTTCATCTACATGATGCTGTCTGTGTTTGTTCTCAATGTCTTGCTGGAAACTCTGTAAAAGTGATGGATTTTTTAGTGTGACAGATGTCTGTTGTGGGTTAAGATTTTATCCTTTTGTTCCCTTTCTTTGGGAATTTTTTCTTTCCCATTTTGTTGCTGGGATACACTAATTGCCAAGTCATCCTTTTGATGGCTGGGCTATTAGTGTAGACAATGATACTTATTCCCCACCTAAACGACCTTGCTAAGCCCTGAGAGAGTGTTTTTGTGTGTTGGGGGTGGGGGGGGTAACTTCACTTCCTTCTCTGCTTCGCTGAGAGAAGGAGGTCTGCCCACTGGCTGCTCCGGGGAAAGCTGGCCTGCCCTTTTTCTGCAGAGCCCAGCACCTCTGCTGATTGAGTTCCTGTTTGCTACACTGTGATCTTCTCTCCTGTGCCTTGCCAGGGACCTCTGCGATTCCAGCTTCAGGGGTTGAGCTCTGCTCCATCCCGTTTCGCAGCCGCGGGATTCCTGCTCGTCTCTTTGCTGTCCTGGGTTTCTTGCTGTCCAGAGGAGCACCGAGATCGGCGTTTCCGCTGTGAGTTTTACAGAGAAACTTTTCTCCATCCACCTCTGCCATTTTGTGTCAATCATTGGCAACGCGGGAGATCTGAGCCAGCCGGGACCCACGCCACCGTGTCCCCTGCAGCTGCCGGAGAATCATCGCACCCGCCCTGCCCAGCTGGGAGCCAACAGCACCCCTGCCAACGGGACTGTAACTGCCCCAAGGGGGAGGCTGTGTCTCTGTAAGGCTGTCACTGGGTTTGGGACTGGGCGGGTTGTTGCTATTGTTATTGTTACTTGTTTCATCTTGTTATACATACTAGTAAAAACTGTTATTCCCTTTTACCCACATTCTTGCCTGAAAGCCCGTGATTTTCAAAGCTATAATAATTCGGAGGGAAGGGGGGTCATATCCACCATTCCAAGGGAGGTCCCTGCCTTCATCGGCAAACACCTGTCTTTCAAACCGAGACAATGCCCCAGTAGAAGTGTTTCCGTAGGATGGAATTGGCTAAGCATACTCACATTCTGTACTGAAGCTGAGGAGCACTTTTAGAAAACTAAGAAACAAAATTGATAATCAAACCTTGAGATTTTCCATCCTTGTTTAGAAATGTAAGAGAAGCATTGTAATTAATTCATGTGATGTAATCAGAAATTATTAGTCTGAATTTATCCATCTGTTTCCCATTGCAGATGAAGAAATCCTAGCAATTAAAATTCTGCACAATGTCATACAGGTAAATGGTTAATGTATGTGRAACAGTTGCATCTACAATGAAGAATTATTATTGAGAAAATAATCTTTAAATTGTCACAGTTAATAACTTAGGAAAGAATTTGACAAACTGATCAGCATTAGGTCTTTGTGCTATTGAGATTATGCAACTGCTACTGCAACAGAATAAACAGCAGTAAAGATGCTCTAATACTGAGAGTTTTTGAGATCCTGCATGTAATAAAGATAGCACTATTGACTTTATCCTGAATGATATCCTCAGGCTCTTGTACCCCACAAAGTCCATCTGGGGAAACAGTGCTGGGGGGCAGAGCAGCTGCTCTCCAGTTGAGGTTAGGACACAGCTATGCCTCTCTGCAAAAAGCCCTGAGGGTGCCATACTTTTATTGGAAAGCAGCAGCATAACCAGTCCTACAGCCATCAGTGAACCTTGACTCCTCTGAGGGGAATAGCATCAGCTTTGTACCAGGCAAGCTACAGGCTAAGAGAAGTGATCCAAGAGCACAGTGAGCTCTCTGAGAATCCTCGAAACATCACAGATGTATTGTGAAAATACTCTTATCTGAACTTATCTGGGGTCTGTCCTGCCTTCAGAGGATGTTGTAAAAATATTCATAGCAAAGGGATGCACTGCACTGCACAATGGGAAGAAGTTAGCAAAGCATTCTATGTATGCAACTTTTTCTTGGTAAAGATATGAAATATTTAAGAATAGTCTGGAAATTGTATCAGTTTTGTGGCTATGGTCAATGAATTATATACAGAATAAGTAAGACACCCTGCACTCACAGACATATTCTTTAYCAGCTTCAGGTCCAGAAGTATCAAATATGAGTTGTGTCTTTAAACAACAGTCTCTAGAATTATCTTTCTGTAAGTATATTTCATGTTGGCATGCATGTCATCACCCTGCTATTAAGATCTTCGTTCTGACCAAAATAGTCCATACAGGAAGGAGCTGAGCTATGGTACAGCCTGATGAAATGCATTTCATAAGCCAGTATTACTGCAGACTCCCGTGGCCATTAATCTCTTCAAATGGGTCTTGGTGTAGGCTGGCATTTGCAGACAAATAAGTTGTGTCAGAAACAGGGTTGGTGATCTCAGGTTTCTTTGCCAGCAATATATAATCCTGAAGCACACCGTGTTCTTTAATCGCTCTGCAAAGTGTCCTGGCAAGAAAAGAGCTGAATGCAGAAGATGTCCACATTACTTTCATTGCTGCAGACTCACATTTGGTTATAGCCACACAAAGCAGCATGGTGCTATGCCARGATATTAATGGTAATGTTAAATGTGCTATCAGAAGTTAGTGTGACTGAAAGGAATGTCATTTAGACATGGATAATTAGTGTTGCTTACAGAAAAAATTATTAACTTTGGTAATGTGCTGTGATAATAAGTTCCACAATCTGGAAGTTTCTGGTGCTGCCTTGCCTTTTTCGGAGTATCCCAGAGGGTTATACTCTCTAAATGAGTGCAACTTTGTGAATAAAGAAAAAATTGCTTTAGTAACTAGATCAAATTCAACCTGCAACCTAAACCAACRATAAATGCAAGCTGTCTTTAGGTTCATTGAACACACACAAGTAGATACATACTTTACAAAGTTTCAAATGCCAAAACACATCTGAAACTCTGCAAACTATTGAAAACTGATTGCAAGAACAGTTCTGTGTGACCTTTTACGGACTTGCTCTGTCTGAACATGCAATTCCAAAGTGTAATCAATTTAACAGATTAGTGCCTTCGGTAAAATAAAATTAGCACACTGAGCTGAACCCTATTTAAAATGTATTCCTAAACTCTGAAAATTGTTACCCTAAGCTACTGATTGAAGACTTCCCAAGGTCAGTAGACTGGGGGTGCACAAGATATTGGGAGCGCATGTACAATTGTCAGGCATTTGGCACTTGAGATCTGGAATGACAACATAAAGGTATCGAAAACATGCGATCATGACACTCGTGGCAAAAGTGCAGTCTGGACTGTCACTGAAGATGTCATCAATATATCACTAATGCACACCCCTGAAGGGTGGCAAAAGCTTGATAAYATGGCATGTGCACTTACAGGGCGAGAATCCATCTCTGAGGAAGGTGAGTAAATGTATATTGAATGGATTTGCAGTGAACAAAAACTACTCACAGTCCTTGGGCTGCAGAGGAATCATGAAAGACATACCTTTACCATCAGCGGCTCCCAGCCAAGGAAATTCAGGAAAAATTCAGGTTCAAGATGGATGGGACTGCCACACGAAGGGACTGCTGATGCCTGGTTGACAGCACAGTATTCCACTGTCAGCTGCCAGTCAACATTTTGTTTYTGAAAGGGCCAAAAGGGTCAATTAAAAGAGGAGCTGGTGATAACTATAACCACTCTTGCCCAAAGGTCCTTGAGGAGGGCAGAAACTGCCTTGGAGGCTTGGAATCTGTGTGGTTTTGTTTCGTATCAGTTTGATCAAGAAGTTTGATCTCTCTAATGGGGTATTGCATGGGACCTTGGGAGCTTTTCACCATATTAACTGAAGGGATGAACAATAAATTCAACACCAAGGTTTGGGCCCTGTTTTCTATACCAAATCTGAGCAGGTGCCATTCATTCACGACAACTCATAATTAGGGCTAGAGCATGGGGTAAGCAAAAATGTCTGCTGGAAACAGAACTAGGAGACAGATCCCCATCAACAATGGACTCCCACCCATGAGTTCTGCAGTGCTGGATTCATGGGGGCTTCCTCCCTTCATCTAATTGTGCTGAAAGAAAAACAGCTGTTTCAACTTACATGAACATTGCATGAAATGTTGAGAGGGAGACATGAGGAGCAGGTGTTCCTGTCCATTTCTTTATTAGAGACTGTCCTGGTCTGCTTTTTACACAGTGACTGACACAGAATTTGGGTGCACTTCATAGCGAAGTGACTCCAACAAAGTGATTATGGATTTAGTCACTCTCCTGAACAGAAAAAAGTGACCTGTACTCTGGATTATTGCATTTTATGTCACTGCTGGCTTTGAGGGAACTTGTACTTTCCTTAAACACTTAAACAGCAAAGACAATTCTCACCATAAGGATGAAAGAAGTGTTCCCATTATTGTTCCTTTCCCTTGTAGTTGAGGTTCTCAGTCTTCTCTATATTGTAATCAAACATGGTAGCAGAACTCCTCTGCGGTGATGAATCTGGGAAGGGCAGGATGGCGACAGTTTCTTGCTTAAGGCATGAGCTCWTTTCTCCCTGTGACATTACTGCCTGCCCTGCTCCTTAGGACAGAGGGATATCTTGCTGTCCTGTGCCACCTGCCAGCATGAAGGGCCTCTGGGCAAGAGATTGGCACCAGAGAGAAGGAACTGGCGAGCTTCAGCATCTCCCTGGGTGCTAAAGCTCAATCACAACATTTCTCACATATTGTTTGCCTAGRTTAATCTCTTTCTGTTTAATACAAGTGTGTTCTACTGGATTAAATTAATACTTGGGATTTTT
>NW_026623403.1:132791-143324 GCF_030028575.1 Malurus melanocephalus
CTGAGAATTTTTAAGATGGCGATAAGTTTTTTCCAAAAAAAAAAAAAAGTGGTTTAGGGTTTTTTTATCTTTCAGAAGACCAATTGGTCATTAGTGTCCATAAAAATGACAAGAGCAAGTAAATCCATTTTCTCTTCCAATCCTTAACAAAGAAGCAACAAAAAAGCTATATCCTTTCCTCATAACAGTAGTATTGCTTTATTGTAGGGTCCACAATAAAGAGTTTTAATCTAGGTGAGATTTGACTAGAAAGGAATCTTTTGTTATAAACTGAAAGGTTGAATTTTATGTTTAAAAATTACTATTAGCTTCCCCTTGTTGATGTGTTAGATACTGTCAGAGGTCTATTGTACTCTTCTGTCCTCCTCTAAGATGTTTTTATGAAGGTTTTGTTCACTGTAATTAAGGTCCATCTATACTTGTCAAAAAAACACGTCAATTGGCAATGTGATATGTGCAACATCTCTGACATTGCTGACTCCGGCTCTCTGCTGCTTTTTCTTTGCCATCTTTCCACCTTGCTGCAAGGTTCAACCAAAGGATCGCAGCACCATCTTGTGGGTACCGGGAAAAGTTACAGCAACAAAATTAGTAAAAATTCTATCAGGTGAGGTCCTCATTCTGAGCAGCGCCTGGCAGTGCCTGCTCAGGGCAGGGATCCCATAGCAGAGCTGAGCAGGGCACAGCTGCCTGCAGAAGTGAGGTTTTGTGAGATGGACCCCACAATGTATCCAAAGCTTAATTTAGCAATTACAAAAATCCATAAATTATTCTTGGCTTAACACCGACCATAATGATATTGTTCAAGGTTAAGGATGAACTTCTGGATACCACAAATAAGAATAGAAAAGATTYTAGGGGCTTAAAAATACAAAGTTAAAATGACTGTGTTCATTTCAGGGCATATGAACRCAAACAAATGTGTTATTTTTCATCAAATGGTTTTTCTCTTTGCTAGTGCCATCTGATGGAAGCGTAGCAGTCACGCCAAGTCACTTGATGTCAAGCCTGTACTCAGGAGTGAGCTTTGGGCACTTCTCCCAAGAATCTGATGAGAAAAAGCCTGAGTTGTAATTTTTTTAGCAAGGGGTTCCTGCATTCATTAAGCACCTGGCACAACACAAATACAGCTGTGCCCAAGTGGGTTTGGTCCATATTTGTGGTGACCATGATTCATGGAGTTATAGATGTAAATGTACRTCTTGTTTGTGCCCTTTCCTAGGCAGCCTGAGCTCATTTGTGCCGAGACAATGGGGAATTGGGAGGATTTCTGTGCTGAAGGAGCGGGGATGAGGGCACCTTGTCTGAGCTAGAGGTGGGGAGGCCAGAGAGTGCCCTTGCCTCATGCTGCCAGCAAGGCAAACACAGACATTGTCTAATGCATGCTGAACTAGTTTCTGTCTTGGGCTTTGCAGTAGGGCTGAATTCCCAATACTTGCTTCATGAAGCCTTGTTTTCCCTTCAATCCTCACTAAAAAGCTGCTTTTCACATGGTTGGGGGTTTTTACTTCCTTAAAATTAAGTTAATTTAATTGCAATTAAGACTRTAAAGAAGTTATTTATATCTTAATTTTGTTATTGAACATATTATTTTAATAACTTCATTGTTTAATAAATTACTACTTATTTAAATAGTATTTGTAATACAATGTTTAGTAAGAAAGCAAATGTTTGAACCTAGATATAAATTAAACCATGTCCTTCACTAAACAACAGAGGAAAAATTGCATTAAATTAATGTCMGTACTAAAAGTACCCTGACAAAGCAGCTCCCCAGTATTGTGTGTCTGCCTGCTACATATAATTTGTACCAAGAAAAGGAAGGAACAAATTTTGTGAGGTCACCATAAAACTATATATAACTTGAGAGAGACATATAAAAAAGCCTTTCATCTGCAACTYGTCTAAAAATAATTTTATGCTACACTTGGAGCACCTCAGCACAGTAACTTACACTGCAGGAGAGGGAGGAATAAGGCCAGTTGTTGTGGCTGGTATTTGTTCAATACAACTTTTTTTTTTTTTCTTTTTCTGTTCATTACATTTTACAGCAGAGGGTGAAGTTTCAGCAGGTTGTGTTGAAYGGCTGCCCTCGTGTGGCTGCAGTTTCTCTTCATCTGCAGCTGAGACTTGCCAGGAGAATGCGGTTTCTTACAGAGGCCAACAGGGAGCTCACCCATGTACAGGTATTTTACAAACTTTTAAAAAATGCGTTTATTAAGTACAGGCAGCACACAGTCACGTTAGAAGATGTGCAGAAGTGAAGGTCTGGGGACACCTCACAGCAGCATTCCAGTGCCTAAAGGGGGCCTGGAAGAAAGACAGACAGAGACTTTTTTACAGGGGCCTGTATTGATAAGAAAAGGGGTAAAGAGCTTAAACTGAAAGAAGGTACTTTTAGATTAGATACTAGGMAGAAATTCTTTACTGTGAGGATGCAGAGGCACTGGAACAGGTTGTCCAGAGACTTTGAGGTTGCTACATCCCTGCAAAGTGTTCAAGGTGAGGTTGGGTGGGCTCTGAGCAACTTGGTCTAGTGGAAAGAGTCCCTGCTCACAGCACAGACAGGAGTTGGAACGAGATGATCTTTAACCCCTTGGCTGTCACACCTTCCAACCCAAAGTGTTGTATGATTCCATGATTCTATGATTCTATGATTCTATGCTAAGGTGCTTTCTTGACCAAATGATCTTGACATGTGTCACCTGAGAGTAGGAGATGTGTTGGAAGACTTTGTCATTAAAAACTGGGATTGTGTTTTTATAAAGTGATGGATTTGCAGTCACTATCTCCTGGTCAGCTGTGTCAGCTCAGAATCATTAAATAATTTATAGAAGCATCCATTGTTTCCTTCATCAGGTGCTTTATCAAGTCCACCACTATAAAGTTGTGTCACGCTGGTTTCAGCATTCTTCGACACCAAAAGCAACATGACATCCCTTTCTCCATTCACCACGGATAGCTTTGCAATTAGGGTGTTGTTCAAGTTGTTCCACCCCAACTCCAGGCAGAATTGCTTCAGCAGTGCTCAGAAACTCCCAACAGACAGCAATTGGACCTGGGATCTTTGGATAATGAACAGCAGTGATGGGCACCCTGCTGTATAAATCTGTTCTTGCCAATGGTGTGACAATGTGGATTATTTCTAATTGGAGCACACATCACAAATTCAAATACAAACAGCTCTATCTTTGCTTCAAGCCCCTTTGGACATGTATTTATTCTGTTATTCCTTCTGGGGTTGAACTCTCCCAACTTTTAAAAACTGGAGCATTTATTCTCTTTCCTCTATGAGCTAAATCTGAACTTAGCTTGACAGACCTTCCTCAGCAATGAATGTTGAACCCCTGGTCCTGCTCCCAAAGCCACCTATTTTTAGAGCCACCCATATTCAGTGGAGAACACTCTACAAGTGAGGTTGTTGCTGAGGCCCTGCCCAGCCTAGCAAGTGTTACAGGTGTCTTGCATTGGCAGTAACTTCACTSCTTTCTGTTCCTTTTCTGCAAAGCAAGTGCAATAAGAAAGAAATTTCATTTCACTGAAATGTTATAAAAAACAAAAAAAACCACAGATTTTCTTTTAAATTTACAAGATGGAAAAAAAATAAAATAAAAATTTTAAATGGTCCACCCACTTTATGAACATAATTAATTTTATTATATTAAAATAAATACAATGTTAACAAGAGGGAGGAAAACAAAGAAAATATTCCTAACTTTTTAACTTAAAATTTTTATATTTTCTTTAAAAATAATTAATTGTCATAAGTGCACCATATTAGTAAAAAATATTTCTTTCCAAAGAATGTATTTTAAAATGCTCATGGACACACTCTAGCTTTACTTTTTGTCATTCAAAAAATTTGAAAAATCTTTCCAGTTTTTTTTTAATCAACCTTTCTGTCTCAAAGAAAAACACTATAACTGCAGGCAGTATTTTTTTTTCTGGCTCTTCTAACAGTAGTCTCATATTCAGGAAATAGGAATGTACATGAAAGACAATTGGAATATTTCTGCTAGTGGTCCACTTTTCAAAAACAAATAGAAGGAAATGTTTTTTACTGCTTTTTTCATCTGAAAAACAGATAACAACAGGTCTCGTAAGAGCCTTGAGCTGCAAACCTGGCTAAGAACACTGGCTGTGCACAGTGAAAGGTACAAATTTTCTTCAAAATCTGTTTTCCCCACTCATTGTGTCTCTCCAGCTCTTACTAAAGTAGTCCTGGAGAATCAGCCCTAAAGAGTTAACAAATGGTACCAGAGCCAGGCACAGCTACMCAAACACAGGGCAGAAATCACTGGTTTAATGCAGTTCATAAAAGGGTTAGGCTGAACATGCAGCAAATTGTAGCTCAACAGTACCTTGGTAAAGTAGAAAAGGCAACCTGTGAGCCTTGCATGTACAAATAGGAACACGGACTACGAGGTGCATACGCTCAAATTTTTAATCTTCCCAACACTGTATAGATTAATGCAKGCCTTTAAAAAAGACTAGAGGAAATGGGCAGAAATCAAATGCAAGGAAAAAGGACTATCAAAACTTTTAAAGGGTTTGTTTCATCAAACATTGGATCTCTGGGTTTACTTAGCCTTAAAAGAGAAGGATGATTAAAACAGAATAACAAGTGCACAGAGATTGCTTAGGTATGGAAAACAGTRAATTTGTCCTACATGCCTGTGGTTAAAACAATGGAAAGAAAATGTTGTGAATTGCACCAAGAATTGTTAAATATTCAGAAAAGCTTTCCCACTGGACTAGACTGGCAATAAATGTCACAGTGGTYTGAGCACTGATCTCCTGAAGGATGTCTTAGATAAGCTTCTCTTAGGGACAGGATGGAAAGTGGATCTATTCTGAGACTGCAGGATGGATGAGACCAACTCCAGTGAGGTCAGCTATGCCCACAATTTTGCACTTTGATGAAAAACTTGCTGCTGGGGCAGGAGCCCTCTTCCRTTCTGTCTGAGACTGTGCATCCCACGCACACCACAAATCATCCCTCTCCAGGTAACCTGCTGGGAACCTTATAACATACTGAATCTGGAGGCAAAAAACAGGAAMAGTTCTGTTTAAAATCAGTGCTTCAAATAAAAAATAACTTGCAGGAATTCTCTGTCATCTTTCTCCTAGAAAAGCYGAAGCCAAATTTATGAAGTCAGGTTGGAAAACAACATCAAAGGCCATTGGTAACTTTGACGAAACTTGCCAAAGAACACACTTGTGCAATTTCCATACCACGTCTATGCCTTTGAAACTTGAAGGAAGACAATCAGGAAATCAGTAAATCCAAACTAGAAAAGACTTATATTGGCACAGCCTCTTYTAACAAATGTGAGGCTTGAAGCAGAGAATTAAAACCAGTCAACATGTTTTTTCTGCTCAGAAAACTACTCTCAACGTCTCACATAGAGGTTATCTGCAAAACTCCAGTAAGACATATTAGTGCTATGATATGAGTGTTTGAATTTTGGCAGGATTCATCAGACATTTAGTCAACCCACAAGTTCACACAGTGCTGGGAGACAGCCCAGGTAGGGTTCATGGCAGCAATCACACAGCTCTTCTGCCTGCACCTCCACCACATCCAGTTACCTGTCCAGTTAGCTCCAAAGACATTTATAAAGTTTTCATAAGCAGAAAAAATTTCTTCCTTGAACAGTAAAAAAAAAAAAAAAACCGCACAAAATCACATAAATCTTCTACCTAACACTTATCCACTGACAAAATACTTCCAACATTGTTATACATAACTGGAAAAAAATACAACCCTTATCTTTTTAAGGATATACTAATCCAGGCCTGAATTTGCTACTATCAAGAAAGAAAACAAGTAAAAGAGGAATAAGAAGTGAAAAACATTGTGGTATCCACACAGAGCATTCTCTGACCAATATTCCTTCAGGTCAACCCTTTTTTCCTAAGTCCAAGCACTCTTTCATATTCTTTCATTTGCCAAGTCAGTTAGGCATGTTAAGTGATTATAAAACACATCTAATGAGATAATACACGTATGAGCCCCATGAAGACCCTTTTTTCTGTCTTGTGTTTTGYAGTTGTTGTAGACCTCTTCAGTTTTCTGAAAAACATTCACAACTTTAGTTTTTGGGTATGCATCAATCTGACATGAGTGCCACCAAAAGCAGGGAAATAAACTCTCCAACCAATTTGCTGTGTTARAAAGCCAACATTATTAATGGTGCTRGATGCAWGGRGATTTCTCCTCAMAACAYGCATGAGCAGCAATCTAACAGACTGGGTCATATTCATGAAACCAATACATACCATCACATGTCTATTCATTACATGTCCTGAATACATTCCTGTGAATTTATTTGGATATAAGTAGGGGTCTTTTGAGGGTTGTTGGTGGTCATTTGATGGCCAGAACTCCCTTTTGTGGCCCCAGATATTCTGATTACAATTCTTTTTTTTGAGAATATCTCAAATATGTGGTCAGGCTATGATGYGCTTCTCTTATCATTCTTTACTCTGACACTCTTATCTTTGTTCTCAAAACTAAGACATCCACTAATGTAAGTAAACAAGGGAGCATTAGTTGGCACAAGACTTATTAGCCYCAGATGTAGGGAGTTAACACAAGGCCACATTAATCTCTGGCATTTGTACTAAGCTCTGTATGGTACAAAACTAAGCATTAACCACAAATACAGGGATCATGCACCGCTGTGCTAAAGTTAAAAGAATTTTCCAACTGCCGTAGAGACTTAAAGAAATACAACTTGTTTGGTAATACAAGTGTGAGAACCATTATCAATTTCTCTAATTTTTCTAAGCACATGTGAAAAGTGATTTAAATGGTGCATACCATACTCGCATTTCTCAGAATATCAAATGTGCACTATGGTGTCCAGGAGGGCTTTCAAAACTTAGTTTCTTTTAAATAAAGTGGCTTAGGGAGCACTGAAGACAATCAGATCCACTGGCAGGTCTGAAGAGACAATAACTTCAATCCTATGGCAGACAGCAAACACCCAGAAGAGCTGGGCTGGTGACTAGTTCTATCAGCTAAATCAAGGAGAAGATACATTTTTGAGCCTGAAATATTAGATAAATTAATAATTCTTTCTTTTTAGATTTATGTAGAATTTAGAGAAAATCTCTCCTACAGAGAATGCAAATCCAAGAAACTATTAAATGACTCTGAMAGTGGATCAAATTAYTTCCACTTCCATTATGCTTCCTTCTTCCTAATATGTAAATAGAGAAGAGATATTAACATTAAAATTCTTAATAGACTTCTCCAGACTGTGAACTGCAGCTGTCTTTGTTTCTTCCTTATGTACTTGCATTGAACTAAAAAACTTTTCAAGCWGTCATTAAACTGGAGATGGAGATATAGATAGCATGCATGACTTTTACTATTCCCCAGAATAAACAGGAATAAACTTGGACAAAACCAGTTTGTCATGGGATCCCTATACTATGAAAGCTCAATATTCTTAGGTAATTAAAATAMGGTTGGCTGTTGCCAAGTCATATTCACTGTCCAAAGAAATGCTGATGTAAAATGTCCTCATCCTACTGAAAATACTTTGCTTTTTCTCATGAGCTGTCTTTACTAAATGGGCARCAAATTAATTTCTTGGCTAGCAAAAGCAAGACTAGTCTATGGACTTTGAGATCCTTCCCATTAAGTCTGATTACTCCTCATTTCCTAACTTAGGTCAAAATTATTTCTCAGTRAGAAAGACCTCCTGCAAAATACTCCTTTAATTCCTTTCTCAGACACTGTATTTCCTTAAGCATACATCATACACGTACAGAAAGAAAATCACAATATTTTTCTTGGTTTCTGGTTTTAAACAATTAGTTGAATTTACATTCAAATAACTTCAAAGCTTCAAAAGCACATGYACAGAAGACAAWATAGGCAAAATTAAGATCCTGAAGGGAAGACTTACAAGCCCAGAAACTGTAGAGGTTTCATTTGTACACTCAAGAATTTCAGTGTTCTAAATGGAGAGAAATGCATTCTGCATTCCGTATTTGACAAGAGGGGGAGTGAGAAATAGGAGGGAAATTGTGCGTGTGGATGCTTTTAATAAAAGTTTATTGGTAAGACCTGTTCAACACAATTGTTTCAAAA
This sequence comes from Malurus melanocephalus, assembly GCF_030028575.1. Classification (NCBI taxonomy): domain Eukaryota; kingdom Metazoa; phylum Chordata; class Aves; order Passeriformes; family Maluridae; genus Malurus; species Malurus melanocephalus. The sequence continues at coordinate 140,899 of NW_026623403.1, forward strand.
TCCACACTGAACTACAAATGCGTGTAAGACTCTCCTCTGTCTGAGGACTAATTCATGATTCCCCAGAATTTTTTTTTTTGTATTTTCTCGCTTTGCTATCCGTAACCACTCCCTAACTTTATTTCTGTGTTTATTAAAAATATGCAAGGAAGTGATTAATTTCAGATTTGTTATACCTCTTTGCTGTTGGTTTTTTTCTTCCCCAAAGTATATTTCAAAACTAGCAATATCTCATGTAGAAGTAAAGCAAAATGTCTAGATAGGTGGCTGAGTGTTTTAAAAGGATGGCAATCAGAATGTGATTGAGAAGGAGAAGGCGTTGTTTCATATGAGGCAACAATCTCAACATGCACTTTTTCTGATATGTTTTTATTCTATTCAGAGTGGAGGATCTGTTCAAAATCCCATTSTCACGGGTTTCAACTTGGATCGAAAACTGACTTATTTTTCCCAAATGTCRGTAAAAAATTTCCCAGCATCACAGCAAGTAAATTTAAAAGGGACCTATTGATAATGTCCTCTCAACAGAGGGGGCAGGTGAAGATGGTGCACTTTAATCCAAACAGTTGTATTAATACAATTTTTCCGAGTCTTAGTCCTTTTGCTGAAGCCATATTACAGTAAAGCTCTGAGGCATGTGCTTAACTTAAGCATATGGCCAATGATTATTTTCCTGGACTTACTTAAGTACTGTCCAGCCTATATTTTATTTCTGAGGGGTGGAAGATGTTCTAAATTTGCACTGATTAGACCAAGCTGTTGTAAAAACGCACAGCTCCCAGAGTGCTCATCCTGGCAGTCCAAGACAACTGGGAGTTTTGCGCTGACCCTCAGTCTTTTCCACACAGGGGAAAACATTGCTTTTCCCTGGTTGCAGTGCTGGGGATTTCATGGCAAGAAGAGCCTCGCAGGCTATGTGTGTATTAGCAGACCTGAGATAGCTCCCCAATTCCCAAGACTGCTCTCACAGCCTGCGTATATATTGCTGTATGAATTCACATACCCACTCTATCTCCCAGGAGAGAGCTAAGGCTTATCCTGAACTGAAATCAGTCTGGACTAGACTGGCTAGATGACATGTGGGATCTGAAAAGGCAAACCTATGTGTAGCAGATTTCTTGTCCGTTGGCATTTTTCACTGTTTTTCACTCAAAAATTGATGACTATGTACACTTCTTCTGTAGAGATACTAAACCTACAGGACTTGCATTTAAAGAAAATCTCCCAAYCTTACAAACTACATATCCAGTTTCTGTAGTTCCCAATGGAAAAAATTGTCCTTTAAGAAAAGTGGGGTTTTTTTCCACCTTTATATCTATTCTCTGTAAAGGAATAATGTAGCCATTAGTGGAAAAGAATGAGAACCAAAAATTAGCAAAAATGGCAACCGCAGTCTAGAAAGCAGCCCAGGCTGGATGATCAGATTTTTATTCACATACYTTGTATGTCCAATGAGATCCTTGCTCTCCCACCCTGTCAGTGATCTCTGTACCTCCCTGCTCTTTCAGGCGGTGGATGAGGTCAGGATCAGCCCACAGTGGGGTGAGAGCCCATCACCCAGGCACTCCCAGAGTCTGCAGCAGCCAGGCAGGACAGGCAGGACCCCCAAGCTCACTACTGAACCCTCATCTCCCACAGAAGCAGAGGTTTGCTGCCAGCAGGCTGCAAGGCCAGCAATAGTCAGATTTTTCATTTAAATTTTGGCACCAGCTGAAGTMATTTCTGTTACTTCCAAGAACTGTTGCCATTGTATTAAAAAGAGTAAATTTGCTGCTGAGTTACTTACTGCCCAGAAAATCCAGCTGAAACCTGCTACTGCCAAATCTGAGGATTCGATATTGGGCCAGGGACTTTAAATAGCTTCTGCTACTGAGGATTTTCTGCTGTCTGTGCTGTCAGGAAAAAAAAATAAAACCTCTTTTTWAAAAAAAAAAAAAAAGGATTGATAAAACCTCAGTTTGAGGGATTGGACATGGGCTGTTAGAAACTGAAAATTGCCACTTCTGGTGTGGTTACCACCTATCCAGATTTTTTTGACTGAATCATCTGGGTTTTTCTAAGTCTAGGTTTGGTTGTCCAGGGTCAAGAATAAAAAGCACAAAGCCAAACAAACCCCCTAATTCTGATCTCTTAAATAAAGCAGAGGAGAAGCCCTGTTTATGCAGGTTGGCTGCTTTTTGTACGCAGCGCAATTATGGAGGGTGTACATCATCACAGTCCTTACTCTGCTCCTGCATCTGAGTATCACCTTTAATTGCAGTGTGAAGCCTTTTATCTAAGAGATCCAATTCTGGCATGCTACATTTCCTGTAGAACAACTCAAGATGCCAAAATAAAACCTGCCAATATTCCACTTTCTCTCTCSTCTTTCTCCTATGTCTGCCCCACATACCTACATAAAGAGATAGTACAGAAACTATCCAAGG
>NW_026623403.1:144410-169362 GCF_030028575.1 Malurus melanocephalus
GAACCTCTCCTCTCTTCCTGCTTATTTTTCCTCCCAAAAGAATTTCCTTTGATTACACCTTTCTGGATCTGTGACGTGACAATTTATTTCTTCATATTATTGGGGGACCACTTAGGAACTTCTATATGTTGGAGGTTGTTTCTGGAAAGGAGTAAATTTATTAACAGATTGAAACAGGTTTTGTGACCCGCTACCAGAAGAAAAGCTTTCTTCCTTCATGATATTCAACACCTTTTTTATTAATCTAACCCTAACATCTGTGTTAGAAAACATTTGGTTTGCAAAGAGGTTCAAGGCAAGTGTTGTGCATATTCATGTAAACACATAATTGCATAAGTAGTCATGCTGGGAATTTCCTCAAAGACACACTGAAAGCTTTGCCATAGTTTGCTGTCACCATTGTTATATTAGACATTCAAAAATATTCAACTCTCAAAGGGTTCAGTAGATTTTTATTTTAAATACTTTGTGTGCTGAAACAGTAAATTCTAAAATAGTAACATCTAAAGGAATGTTTACATATTCGATGGGGAGACTAACAAATGATAACTAGCCTTCATACCTGCTATGTTAGGAAAAATATGGCTTCAGTGTAGAAGGAAAGGAGGCTATCATGGCCCCAATGACTTTGTAAGTGAAATTATGTCATGTAAATGACAAAAAACACGTTGATGATATTTGTAGCAATTARTTTTAGATTTGGTTGGCTACTGATCTGATCAATTTTACTTTAATAAACAGATACCATTAAAAAATAACAATGTTAAATAATTACAAAAATTATCTCTTTTTCTTCCCAAGGTTTTTCTTACTATCTGTAAYGCCAAAAAATCCTTTTATCTGCTGTTTATAGATGCTATTGGGCTGTTTCTTAAACTGTATTCACCAACAGCATTCTGTGTCCCAATGGCATTACTTAAAAACAATGCAAACTTTGCATTTTAATTACTGTGTGCATCCTATTGACCTCCTATCTACTTTATGCCAGCTTCATTAATAACTGACGCTCATCAAATTCAGCAATGAGCTAGTTTAATTTCTGAAATGAATTTAGGGTTTTTTTTTCCAAGGTTTTTGTTAGAAAAGGTAATTCAAAGCCATGAGAGAAACTGAATTGAAAGAACGTATCTTCATGAAGAAAAAATTTACTTCTCAGARTGTGACTGTGTAAATTGGGCCACTGTAGTCTATGTTTGCCATATAAACCTTGATCTACCCACGCTGATTTGACATTTTGTAYGATGTGCCACGAGAAGTGAAACTTCAACCTGGAGACTAAGCCTTATGCTTGGCTGCTCCCAGGCCCAGAATCTTCATTGCTGCTTTTGTAGCTGCCAAACTGGTCTCAGTTTCTCCACTGCGCAGCTGCCATTAAGTTAAGAGCTCCTTTCTAAGATGCCATGTGCTGGATTTCAGATGTGTATCTATCAGATTGCTCCTGGAGTCACCTGCACAGAGGCTGAGAACACTCTGCAGCCATCCTGAGCTCGGTCTCAGCCCAGAGCTGGCACAGGTCACTGGTGCTCCTTGTCACAAAATCCAGGGAGGTGACCTCCTTTGCTTTGTCTGCCTGATGTTACCTTTGAAAGAGATCATRGGATACCTGAGGGCTGGACAAACAGCCAAGACGATCCTGAGACCAGAGGGAAAGCCTGGAGCAAAGCAGATTTACCTTTGGTGAGCAAAGATCAGGTCAGGGAGCACTGACACAAAAGGGGCCTAACGTGTGACCCAACAGGATGTGCCCACAGCTGCTCAGGGTGATGGCTGGAACATTGGGAATCCACTCTTCATGTTCTGTAAAATTTCTTGGGGACTCGAAGGAGATCCTGAGGACAAGAGCAAGCAAATGTCACTCCCATCTTAAGGAAGAGCAAGACAAGGATGCAGTAAACTATAGGCCGGTCAGATTCACCTCGTTTCCCTGGAAGGTGATGCAGCAAGCAACCCTAAGAACCCTATTCAAATATATGGAGSATAAGAAGGGGAATGTACATAGTGAATGTGAGTTTAAGAGGGGAAATCACTGAACAATCTAAAAACCTTTTATGATGAGACAACTGCCTCAGTGGATAAGAGGAAAGGAGCAGATGTGTTTTATCTTGACCTTAGCAAGGCTTTCAGCACTGTCTCCCTTAATATCCTCCTGCACATACTGATGGAGCAGGAGCTAGATAAATGGACAGAGAGGTGGGTTGAAACTGGCCAGACTGCTGGGCTGCAAGGGCTGTGACCATCAGCATGGAGTACAGCACCAGGTTGGTCACTAATGCTGTCCTCAAAACTGGAACAAATACTGTTAATTACCTTCACTAATGGTCTGGATGCTGGCAYATCATGCACCCTCTACAAGTGTGCAGATGACACAAAACTGGGAGGAGTGGTTKACAGATGACTGTRYCACCATTCAGAGGGATCTGGACAGGCTGGAGAAATGGACAAGGAYGAACCTCATGAAGTCCAAGAAAAAGAAACACAAGTCCTCCTCGTGGGAAGAAATATCCCCAGTGCATGCACCAGTCCATGCTGGAGGCTGACCATCTGGAAATCAGCTTGGCAGAGAAGGACCTGAATGTCCTGATTGACAAGTTGAGCACAGTGAATCCTTGCAGCCAGGAAGATTCATCCTTCCCCTCTGCTCTGACCTGGGGAKACACACCTGGATTCTCTATTCTGTACCTTGTGTTGAGCTCCCCGGTACAAGAGAGCATTTGGACATTCTGAAGTGACTTCAGCAAAGGAACACAAGGATGATTAATGAACTGGACCCTACAGAGGAAGGCTAAGAGCTTGAGCTATTCAAAGAGGGCTCAGATACAGATATATCAATTTGCAAACACAGCTGATGAGCAAAGGAGTCAGAGCCTCACACTGCTCCAGAGCACCCAGTGACAGGACCAGAAGAAAWGGKCACAAACTGAAACACAGAAAATTCCATCCAAACTCACCAAAACAACTTTTACAGAGTGAGCACTACAGATAGAGAACTGCAACAGTTTGCCCAGAGAGACTGTGGAGTCTCCATYCTTGGAGATAAAAAACCAGCTGGACATGGCCCTGAGCAACCTGCTCTGTCTTACACCCTGTTTGATCAGRGGCTGGACTGGGCAAACTCCAGAGGGGCTCACCAGCCCCAGTMAAGCTGGGATTCCATGAAGCTGCAAGGCAAGTCCTATCCTGCAGATGCTCTGACATRGAGAGAGCACCCAGACTTCCTCTTTAAAATAATACAGAATCRCTCCAAACTCAGGGATGTAAATGAAACCTACGACTTCATTGGAGTTGGCCTGGGATGTTAATTTTCTAACAAGAAAGTGAAGAGAAGGATAGGGACACCTTATAAAATAAAGTCTGACAACTTAAAGAAATTATTTGCATATTTTATGAACTTCACTCAGTATATATGTGTGCTAGAGTCGTAATTCTAATTGTGTTAATGACATGTTAATATTTTCTSTTTAATTTCTGATTTAATATAGACACATAATTTGTTATAAATATGGCCAGCTAGAGAAAAAATAAAAGCACCTTGTTTATGAACCATTGAACTCCTAAGACAAGAGGTATTAACACTGTTAAGAAGAGAGGAGAAAGATATATGAGCTGATGGCACCTGGAGKGAAGAAATAATCCCCCAGACAGGTGAACAGTTCACTTTTGGCAACAAACTGGAAACCAGCTGTATCGAGGTGTTTGAGAACACAGAGTTGATTGTAATAGACTGGGGAGGTGTGCCATTACAGTTTTATTTCGTAAAGGATATAATTAAATATGCAACCTCCTAGAGATATTAACATAGAGGACCAGAAAGAACTGTAGTTAAAAATCTCCTCCTTCTCCAAATCTTTCAGAGTCTTATGTATCATGCTGTCGCAATCGCAGACACAGCTGTTTTATTTGTTTGTAACTTAGGAAAGATTAGTGTGTTGTCAAAACATGGAGATTTGAATATCGGGTTCTGTGTGCCTTATATTTTTTCTGCTGGGACAAAAGTCCTAAAAATATAAAAATATTATATGTTGTGTCTTTTGCAACACAAAAATTAAGTAAGGCTTTAGATCTCTGCCTCAGAAGTTTTCTAGGAACATTTTATTTGTATTTCTAGCTGTCTTATTTTAGGATCTATTAGGATACTGCACTGGTCAAGAGGCTGAGAATTCTAGTTGCTCAGTAAATGCCATGAAGATCAAATTATGCTCACGTTTGCCCATGAGAAATCTAATTAACATGGCTAAAATTGTCAGGAAATATGCATGTATCTGAACAGAATGGGCAGTCACGGGGCATTGCTTGACCTTAAAATGGTTCTGCTCAGTTTGGAAGTAAAACTGTGTTTGAGGTACTTTTTACACATATTTAAAATTATTAATATTAAGTGGAATGTATATTTACTACATAAATTACTTTAGTCATACAACGTGTACAGACTTACTTACAAGCTTATACTCTTTAGAAAAAAAAAAAACCCACAGATACACAGAATTTGATGCTATTAAATAAGTGTGCATAAAAGCTATTAAAGAAATAGTTCTAAACACTCTTTAAAGTTACAGACATTAGCAATAAATAAAGTAAAAATGCATCTGGAGCAATTGAAAATATCAATAGTGTATGATAATTTTTTCTTAGGGATTTAAAACACATTTAATCTTTTCAGCATGCAACCTCAGCTATCCAAATTTCTGCTTTGGTGATGTGTCAATGCTTAGTTACACTGCAAATGTTCAAGCTTTTCAATCCAGGTCTGAACTCAGCCTTGACAGAACAATTTATCAGTACAGTAAATATCCACTAGTATGGATAATATTAATGGACATGTCTTTTTAATACGTTAAAATTGTTATATGAATTTAAATCTTTATTTGCCTTTCTGCAACGTTTTATTGAGGTGTTTTCCAGCCTAAATAACTCTCTGGTAACTTAGTTGTGTTTAAATTAAAGTTAGGAATGGCTAATGGGAAGAAGAAGAGATATATCCTCTTATGCAATTAYGCTACAAATAAAACACAAAGTTCTAGAAAGTTGATTTTCTTTTAGTTTAAGTCCATGTAACTCACAAARCTGATTGAAATACATAAAACTCCAACTGTATAATTTTATTGTGATTGTTCTGGTGATAAGTCAGRTGTTTTCATCTTTTCCTCATTAAGCCAAATCATTTACATGTATCAAAATCTTTCTTCAGGAAATCTATAGGTTTAATACTTAGAGGTGCAATGGATAGAAACAATCAGCAGACAGGTTTTAGTTTTCATTGTATTTTTTGATGTATTTAGATTCTCTCGATGATAATAATTCCTGGGAAGATAAAAATGTGTTCCAATGACAGYGGAGAAGTTTCTATTGACTACACAGTCTCTACTTTGCTTTCCAAATCCTATCAGATGTACTGTACTTGCAGTAATCATGTGGAAGATATTATAGCAGTTGTAATAGGTTAGGTGTGATTCCAGTTACAATGCCTGCACAGGATAAAAATTTTTAAAGCTTCAATTTGAGACAGCAGGAGACTGACATGAAAACTGAAGACATGAAGATGATGATCGATAGACATGATACTACTTAAAATGACAAGAGCAGAAAAACTCATAAAGCAACAAGAAAGGAATGGATGACCTTGTAAAAAGGCACAGATAACAATCTATAATCTATAATGCCAGCTGCACTTGGGAATGTGGGTCTGCAATGTGTGAGCACAAGTATCATATATTTTCTGTGCAGGGGAGTAAGAAAGTGATTTGAACTGTAATTTCAAATTTCACACACAGGGAGTGAGTTATTGTAAATAATTTCAGGGCCCAATTCTTGAATGAACTTGAGAAAGAGGTTAAAATAGTTTGAGAGGTGAAGAATGAAACAGTCCTAAATGTMACTGAGGATGTTTTCACTGAGAGCCCTTATCCTCATCCGTCTAGCTTGAAAAATGTAAAAGAGATGTGTAATTATTAGACAATCTGGAGACTAAAAATTTTGATCGAGTTTACATTTTTGATCTCTTTATTCTGTGTAACAGGAGAAAAACCAGAATACTGTGGTTCAGCTGCTACTGTGCTTTGACTAGAATACAATGTTGTCAAAAATCCATAAGAAGATGATACTTGCATTTCTTTTTTGATCTTCCTTTGTGCACTTCTGCATAAGGTAGTTTAGGAACTTCCTTTGTCACTTGAATGTGCACTGCCCTTTCCTGCACTTTCCAAAAGCTATATTTGAGTCTCTGTCACAAGTATTATCCAAATTTCTGGATCTAAAGTAATGTCGTGTATCTGTAACCAAGTTAAATGAAGGCAGAAAACACCTATTTTAGCAGCCAGCTAACATCTGAGAGCACTCCCAAGAATGGCTTGATTTTTTTAGTGACAGAACTAGTTGTGAAAGACTATAAGTCTTTTTAATAATATTATGGATACCAATACTTGACTGTGTTATCACATCACTCACTATTCTCCTGAGCTAGGTCAATAGAAGCACTGTCAGGAAATACATTCCAAAGAGGGAGAAACATTTTCAGTCCTTTCTTTGCTGTTTGCTAGGCCTGGCATGSCAGCTTTTTCCAAGAGTACCTGAATGAGATAAGGAGGCAAGGAGGATTCTGGATGACAAGAGAGCAGTCTAACATAATTCACGGGTTGGGCATGACTGGGGTTAGGAAGATCCAAAGGAAAAACACAGTTGTATAGTGCCAAGCTTTAAATTTTTTCAGTTATTATGCTGTCTGCTTCAGGTTAGAGGTGTGTATTGGCCACACATCTCCCTTGACAGACAAAATCCTTTGCTAAGATAAACGCAGAAATGTCCAACTAAATCTTGGCTTTTAGCCTCTAAAGGGCATCACCCCAGAGAAATAAAACTCAGTCCATAAACTGAGGAGGAGGAGGTATCAGGAGGGCAGGGAGGTGTCAGGAATCTCAGCACAGAAGGCAAAGGCAGAGCTTCAGTCTATTGGGTCTTAAATAGTTTGAGTTTCAGAAATAAAAATACTTATTTTCAAYGTGTTTGAAATTCAAATGGATATTTGAGTTGGAGAGGTTCATGAGCACACTCGGCTGGATAGCACAGTAAGAGGTACAGACCTGWTATAAAAATATGCCAAGTCTGAAACTTTATGCAAATAATTGATCATATACTGACTATTGACTACAAGGATTCTGTCCAATGGAAAAATGCACATATTTTCTTTTGAACTGTATGACTGTTTTACAGAATGCTTTATTTTCTCAAGTGACCTTGCAATACATTGCCATTCCAGCCCTTTAATATTTTAGCTCAGCTGCTGAACCATAGCAGCAAAGGTTTTCAAAGTGTTGGTTCATTGTTTATGTTTGGTTATGAAAAACAAACAGGATCCAGCTGCAGTCTGCCAACACACGGCTTTGCCACCTGAATATTGGCTATGCATGATCAGCAGGCACACGTGGACRCTGGGAGTCATAAAAGAGAGCAGCAAATACAGGGAGAGAACATTTGCTGCATAAACCCCATMAAAATCTGCCTTTATAAAAGACCGAATGCAAACCGCTCTTCTGTTGAAATTCCCCCACAGCCCAGCAATTAAAGTACCTACAAAACTGAAGATGTTTTACCTCTTCTTTCAGCTAATTGCAAAAAATAAGGATTTTGCTTCCATCTATCAGGAAGTTCATATTGATCAGAATGAATCACTTATGCAACATAAAGTCCTTGTGGGACATCCCAGTGCAGCCTTTTGCAAGCAAGTGCACAGCAGATTGCAAATCACACAATGGGTAAATTCTCACAACACACKGGTTGTCCAATTTGGATCTAATCCTAAAGAAATATGCCCAAATTCACAGAAATACTAGGCACCTGTTTATCCACCCTGAGCATCCCTGCCACTGCTTGCAGATCCCCCAACCCTTGCCTTGCTTTACTGTATTGCATCAGTGAATCAGTGACAGAGTTGTCCATGGATAGCAGAACACAGGCTGAACCCTGCCAGGCTCCTAATGGAAAGACACTCGATTCCATTTTGGCCATAACTATAAATCACAGACAATAATTCATTTAAAAAATAAAGAGTAACTGCCAGACAATTCTTGGAAGCTACTCAATGGCCCTTGCTTTTACAGCAAATATGATCCCAAATATCACTTATAAATAACTCTCAAACTGAGCCACATTTAGCATTCATCCAACTGTTTTGCAAGCTTTTGGGGGGGAAGCACAGCATGTAATTTCAAACTATGTGAGAATTATTGAGAGAGCTTTGCAATGTCTGAATAGCAGCAACTTTTTTGCAACACTTTTTGGAGACACAGCAGTTGGTGCACGATCAGGCTCGCTCACACATCTGGTTTTATCACGCTAAAGCAAATCAGAACTGATTCCTGCAACAAGAGCCTGAAAAGCCAGAAGCACTCCTACTGCAGTTGAAAACAGAGCAACAGCTGTTTTCACGTGTTCATGCAGTGAATTACTCTTAGTTCCCATCCCAAAATCTGCAGTTTTGCTTAGTTTTCCTCCAAAGAAATCTATTTATCTAAGTCATCTAAAATACTGGCAATACTATACAAAGTAAAAAAAAAAAAGAATCCTTTCTACATGTCTCATATGAAAGCAGCAGAAAAATGGTATCTACTTTGTAGATAAAAATTGGTCTGTCTAAACCTCTTTTAAAACTTCAGAGATTTTCATGTAATAAGAATATGAGCCCAGTCCTTGTTTTCCCATGGCAACAAAAATGAAATAATGAAATCCAGGCCTAATGGCRCCATAGATATTCACTCCAGTAAACCTGAAACTGCATGATTTGTCACTCATGCATTTATCTATATATGGTAAAGTGAGTAAACACTGCATAAAATATATTTTGTGCTTCCTCGGTCTTGGACAGATTAGCACAAATTAAATTTCACACTAATCTGCCCATGGTCAGGAGTGCTACATTACGAGTGAAGGGGATTCAGCTAATTGTGAAGAATATTTTTTTCTAATAAAATGATCTGTGAATATAGAAAATATATTCTGGAGAGCTACCTTTACCAATATGGTCTATCAATATTTAATCAATAAAAGATGAAGCAGAATATCTGTATGCAGAAATATGTCATGTTTGTCAGTATTACTTTAATTTGAAATAAGTTTTCTTCTCACTTAATATTTTCCGATGGAGTGTTCAATATTCATCATTTAGGTTACACTGCTTAGTTATGTTTGACCGCCCAAATCACACAGCATTTGAGTCTCGTAAGTCTGAAGAATACACTGAACTGCCAGAAGAGGGAAGTCCAGGATCAGAAGTTCGTTCCTTTGAGCCAATGTGAAACCTGACATGAGGAATAATAAAACCCCATAAAATACTACCCTTTTTTTAAGCAAGATTGCTGAAACGGGATCATGCCAGACACTGAGGAGAAAGTAGCATGAATATAATACTTACAAGATAACTTCTGCAACTGCAATGTTCATACTGATTGATTAAAAAATCTGGGTAATTGTCTAAAGAAAATGTTGYATTTCTTCAAAATAACCAACAAATTCTGGTCAGCTCTCATTCTGGCTGAAGGCTAAATAGAAATCTGTGTGCATTAGCACTGGCTGTACAGGATGCAGTGCTCTTTTGACTGAGTAAAGATCCGTGGGCAGTAAGGCTGTAAATGCCCAGGTGAACTGTAATACCCAGTTACCTGACTGATAAARATCCGGGCATACCTCAAGGGTGGCAGCACCTAGACCAGAAGAAACGGAGAAAAATATCCTGAATCTTACCACAGGGATGACGATCTGACTAATGAAAAAATCAGTGTTTAAAACATGCCAAGTATTCTTTGACTTGAGACTAAATACTTAGAAATATTTGTACATAGTAGGGAAACTGAGCTAATATTACACTTTGCTTCCTAGATCTAACTTTCCCACAACAAAACCTCGWGTTCATTTATAAGTCAGGTTTCTTTTTCGACTTTTGAGAAAGCATTACACAGTTARAAATCAGGAATGGTGGTATGTAAAACACTGATAAATAAATGTTAACAACTCCCTGTTCTCTTCAAACGGAGAATTCTGTGCAGTTTTTGAGTAAGCAAACACTACATACCCACAGAAAACATTATAAACAACACAAAACATTATGAAATGTATTTACAATACTCTGAATAGCTTTAAACAAAAGCTGTTAAGACTTTAAGCACCCAGTCTTTCCTCATACAGACTCCTCTGCAGTCGTAGGTGTTTGAAGATTTAAAATTAAATGCAACGCTTCAGCATAACATTTATACTTTTATTTTCACACATCCATAGAAACACATTCTCCTCTCATCTTTGCCGTGACCTGACTTGTCCCCCAGCTGTTGGGACACAGCTGGCAGGGAAGAGGGCGSTGAGCCCGGGACAGGCGGCGCTGGGTCCCGCCAGCTCCCGGCAGGGAACATCCGCGCACCCCGCGCCATCCGGYAAAGGTCGCGGCCGGACTGCAACATTCAGACAAACTTTGTTAGAGAAAACCTCCCATTGCGTCACCAAGTACAGAAAGGACTCCCCCTTGCTCTCCAAACTGCTCAGAGAGCAGTCTGGGTGTGGCTGGATCCAATCGTAGCCCCAGACTTTGTAAAAAGTTTATGTGYAAAGGATTGTAAAGTGTAATTGAATCTTTACACAACCTTGTTCCGCAGGATAAAGGATGACAAACCAAACCAAACATATTTATATAAAAATAAAGTATTTATTCATGAAAATGATTCGACTAAGAGAAGAGAACTTTGTCAGAATTAATTATACCGTATTTGTACCTATAACTACCAATATAGTATAGTGCACAATTTTTGATGCAATATTGAAGCAATTATATTAAAATTAGCAAAAACAATTATTAAGTAGAGATTGCTGGTGCTCATCCCATACCTATATGTGGGCAAATCTCTTTTGTTCTGCCTCAAGAAGCAACCTTCAGGGGCATCCCCACTCAAGAGAGAAATCTCCAAGCACACTCCAAGAAAGAATCTGTTGTTGGAAGTCAGAAAATGGGACTGGCCTTTTACTGGCCTTTACGTCATTCAAATGTCTCCTGGCCAGCTGTGTCAGCTCAGCATCTTTAGATAATTTATCAGTAATATCACTTTTGGTTACTTTATCAAGTAATTTATCAGGAACATTGTTCTTGCTCAGAATGATAAACTCTGGGATTGATGAATCAGGCTGGTCTCAGCATTCTTCAACGCCAAAAGCAGCATGATTTCCCCTTCTGTATGCACCACTGATAGCTTTGCAAATAGGGTATTGTACAAGTTGTTTTACTCCCACTCCAGGCAAAGAATTGTACTGCACATTCTCAGACAAATCTCGGCTGGAAAGCATGCAGAAGCCTCTTTTCACACCTACACAGAAGGTGACCCTTCTGCGTTGAACAGTCTTGTCTTGCAGAGGATGACGGGAAGTGAACTGTGGAGAAACATCACACTTCTCCTCACCTTCAGGTACAGCCACTGGTTAGCAAAACTATTACCATCCACTTCAGTWTGGTGCTTAGATCCTTCTCCATGATTTCCCTAGCTCCATATTTTGTCCAGAAATATGGGGTCTCATCAATGAAAACAGTGTCTCCTCACTGCTTCTGATCCTTCCTTTGCAACCAAGAAAGACAGAACAGTAATTCAACACGGGGTGTATTCACACTGGGTTTCCTTTTTATGCAGGGGGTTGCTCCTGCCACCACTTCGGTAAGCATTCCAGCTTTGTTCCTGGAAATAAAACACGGGGCTAAAATAGCAGTCATGCAGCTTAACTGATTATCAGAACATTTGCAGAAATCTGATTGTCTTCCAGTTGAATGGATCATATCATAAACCTCCCTGGGGAATRTCCCCTATCAAGCAGCAATAAAACTGTGTTATTGCTCATCTTTTGGTCCACAGAAGAACAGCCAAGACCCATTCATTGAAGTTTTCTCTCTCCCTCTTCATGAATGTACACCATTGCTTGCCAATGTTCAGTATTTATCCTTTAAAACTTTGTCCCTTCCCTTTTAAGGACAATATAGTATGGTACTGATGTGTTAGACAAAGAGACTGCATGAGTTGRTCACATTTTTCAGCAGCAAGTCCTACTGAATTCACTAGATCATGACGAGATGTAGCCTGGAATGCACATTAAGGTATTAATGGAGTGTGTATGCTTGATATCAAGTTTTCATGCTGAGCTGCACTGGTGTTAATCTAGTTTGATTACAAAGCCTAATGTAAATTCTTAGACAGATATTCTATTTTAGCTGAGAAACGAATGCTGACAGTTTACTGCAAGATGACAAATGAATGCTGACATTTTATTCTTACATGTTTATAAATCAGTGTAAAGGTTAAGAGTCATTAATGCGGGCAATCTGAAGAATCTATATACATAAACAAAATATTCATTTTTGGATAACTATRTATGTCCAATGTCATCCACAAAAGATAGAAGTCAGATTAAAGAATGAGGGGAAAAAATGCAAATTTATCAGTATTAGTTTATCTTTTAACTGGAAAATAAATTGCCTGATTGATAGGCCTTCTGATCAAACCACAATGTACAAYGTGTGTAATGTGATTTTTTTCACCATTTACTTTAAAAATAAAATAACTACATGACAATTTGTAAAGAATAAGGATTAACCCCTCCCTTCCCACATGACCCATAGTGATTAGAAGCATTTGCCAGTAACTGCACCAATCTTCCAGGCACTCTGGAAAACAGATAATCAGTATGGTCTGTGCAAGGACACATCATAGGAATAATTTGCATTCTTACATTTATTACAAATTTTTCTGTTATAACCAGGACTAAGAAATAGTCATGGATTCCTCCTCTGTTTCCAAGAAAAGGTCTAAACAGTGCTCTGAAAGGAGCACAAATTCCAGTGGCAGTTTTTAATGGCTGATGAGGGCTACWGCTGGACAAGAAAGGGACCCTGGCAAGTGAAAATTATTTATGGAATTTACAGAAACTCTGATGGAGACAGGCAGTCTAGATGAGCATGCCTTATGCACCACGTCAGATGTATGAACCACGGAGGATAAGGGCACCTTCTTAATCATATTCTGACTTTTTTTAAGTAATGCAAMAAGTAATGCAAAGGAATTCAGGTCAATATCAACTATTAAAAATGTGAAGTGAAATTTGTTTTGTGAAATACTAGGCCAAAATCCTGGAACAATTTTTGGACATGAAAGTACACCAAACTTCAAACCATTCATCATTGTTTTTCCTGGGTAGAGGACTTGCACAGCATACTTTGCCACATACAGTCTAAGACCCCAGTTGTTTTCCAGCTATTTACAAGATTTTCCTGATACAAATATGGTATTTCCCATGTTTTTTTACCCATTAACTAATGAATCAGACTTACAAAGCTAAAATACATGTCTAGAATAATTTGACTTTGCATATGTATATGTGTGTGTTTGTGTTGTGTATATGTATATATACATATAAAGCATTACACAGAGTACTCATAAAATAGCTATGGTCATGGAAAGCTGAGAGCTGAACTTTGGGTATTCTTTGACTGATTTGTTTAAATAATTTGCTTTTATTTCTCAACATTCTCGAATCACCTGAATCAAAATTGCTCAGAATTGATTTTTCTGAACACTTTCTGCTTGTTTTATTTTACAAATAACGGACTAGAGAAATGAATACCATTGAAACTCAGAAATGTATTTTATGTTAAGTAGGTGACGAGCCACTTGGTGTTTGTCAGAAAAGTATTTCCTGGTCTAACTAGTGCAGGACCAGCTTCCCTTCCTCAGAGAAAAGTCAGAAAATGGAATCTGCAGCTCAGCTTTAGGAAATGTTCAGACTGAACATCACTGTTACACAAAAACTTTCACTGTAAAACACTCAGAGGTCTAACAACAGCAAAAAAAAAAAAAAAATTACCCAGAGCGTTGCTAAACTGAAATCCACTTTCAAATTCAAGACAGTTCTCACTGTCTTCTTCACAGCTCTTTTGTACTTCTCAAGATGCCAGCTGGCATTCAGACTGTTGTTAGGAAAAGTTTAGGGGATGAGCTATTGACAGACAGTCAGTCTTGGTAAGGAAGGATTTTCATTTCACCTCTACAAGGATGTATTGCTTTTTCTAAGGCARCCACATGCAAGCAATTCAAATGTAAGCCTTTTCCTGAAGCCCAACARTAATCTATATATTCTACTCTATGCTGAGCTTCACTTTGACCAGTACATAAGCACCTGCCAAACAGAATAAACACTTGCAGTGCAGATATATCATTCCATTTGTCTGCCATGAWGGCTTGATCAAATTGGTGTCTTGTTATTCAAAAGGCTGAAAAGACAACTGGAACTGCATGGTGGTATGGCAGAGCTGTGCTTCTTATACTGAGAATAATTCAGCCTTCTGAAAATTGTTACATAGAAGTTAGAACTGTCATCTGGATAAATCTGAAGCTTATGTGTTGGTTTYTAATGATTATATTTAAGTGTTCTGCACCGAAATAAACCCAAAATATCATTCATCGAAGATAAATAACTTTTACACTTCATGTTTAAACTAGATGATTTGTTCAGGGAGAAAACATTCACCACTACCAAACTTGGAAAATAGCAATACTTTGTATTCACATAATATTTTATGTCTGAGGAATAAGCTTTTTTTAAACATGTTCACTGCTCTGAATATGAACTGCTTATGGCTGAACAAGTAAGATCGCATCGGTGTGACAGTGATTATACCCCCTAAAGCCAAGCTTCTCTATTTTCTATGTTCTATATCTACATCTGCATAGCACATCACAGTTAGATTGACCTACTGAATCTGAACTTGAATTTTCTGGATGARCTGCAGTTGTGAGGAGACACTAA
This sequence comes from Malurus melanocephalus, assembly GCF_030028575.1. Classification (NCBI taxonomy): domain Eukaryota; kingdom Metazoa; phylum Chordata; class Aves; order Passeriformes; family Maluridae; genus Malurus; species Malurus melanocephalus. Next base: position 159,225 of record NW_026623403.1, read on the forward strand.
ATTGGTCTCTGAAACTTTTGATGGTGTCAGAGTAGTGCAGAAAGAAAACATTGTTCTTGTGAGTTCTCACAATTTACATGGACATCATCTAGAAGTTTTCAAATTGTGCATTATTTCTTAGGCCTTCTTCTAAACAGAGATTAGGATAAGTGTTCCATCTTACTTTTGCTTCTTGAAAATCATGACTGATGCTTCTGAAAATAAGTTACAAAAAGAAACTTAATATAGCTCTGAGGAAAAAAAAAACTCTTTCCAATGGTGCTTCCAGAGAACTAGAGACAAGCAGATGACAAAAATTGTACATGAGTGTTCATATACCCCATGAACTAAAAAGCAGTTCCATACTTTCTTAAAGCATAATTTTTGCTCAGAAGAAAAAAGTTATGGATGTATAAAAACTGGTTCATCCGCCCTTCAGATTGGGGAGGAAATGGTCTTGGAACTTGAGGAAGCCTTTAATCTATCTTTGGTGATGAGTTTTGAAGTTGTTGTCAGAGAAGATACGAAGGGGTACATTTTTATGTGATTTAAGGGGGATTTAAACTGTTGGAGTCACAGACTGTGTTGAAGMCATGATAGGAGAGATTGTTGTCTGGATGGCAGTTTCAGCAGTCATATGTATTTCAGAGAAGGAAGGAGCCAGAGAATGAAGTGGCTCCTTTAATGGTAGTAATTCCATAAGTAATTTGCCTTTCAACATATTGCAGATTATTTATTCCAAAACWAGATGTTTAAATGATGGTAGCTGAGCTTGACCCAAAATGCCTTTAAAAGCAAGTTCTTTCATTGTTTCAAAATTATTTTAATAAATCAATTCTTATAAAGGTGGTATCATTAGGTATGAATTAGACAAGGTAACTGCAGTTTCTGGTACATATTCTATTCTCAGTGGCATCAGAAAAAAAAAAAAGTGGAGTAACTCCAGATGCAATTTAGAATAAATTACTTTGTTCTGATGAAACTGAAAGGAGAATCTAGTCTGATTAATGCTAAATGAAAAACAGCATGACTATTTACTGCATCTTTTTCAGTGAAAAATTACTAGATCTGTATTCATCCAATTTTCATATAAATGTGGATGGACAGATGTTCAGTGTATTCTTATTGATCTGTGCAGTGCTCAGCTGGTTTTGTTTTCATAGCATTTGTTTTCATTCATTTCATAGCATATTAGGTGAGCACAACTCTGAAATAACTTTTCTAGACTAAATTTATACATGTTAAAAATCAAATTTCCTTTCTGAAGAATAGGTGATAGAAAAAACAAAGCAAACTACTTAATTGATTAAGGTCTGAATGAAGATGAATAAATCCAAGACTTGGAGAAAAAACACTTAATCTTTACTGAGCCAAAACTGCAATTCTCCCAAAAAGCACTTCTATATTTTGCTAGATGGGGCTTGGAATATGATGGCAAAGATATGCTAAGATCCTAGTCTGAATTTAACTTAAMATTTTCCAAGTTTAATAAAGTCAAGATCTGGAAGTTTTGCTCACCTCACTGCAAATTATTTTGTCTTTTCCTCATGTACAAATTTTTGGCCAAGTTGAAACTGGAACTGGGAGAAAGAGGAAAAGTAAAAATGTGGAGAGAAAGGTAGTGTTACCAAGAATATTGGAGCAGGAAAAGTGAAAATGAACTYTACAGCTTAGTGGGTAACAGGGTATGATAGTCCCTACAGGCAGCTATAGACTTTGGTTCTAGAACCCACGATTTTCAAACACAACAATTTTGAAGGCTCTGAAACAGTTACTATACATGCAGCCTATAGGCCCGCTGCTGCTTTCAGTTATGTGCTGATAGTCCAGAAAGACTTGTTGATCCCTGAAAAAAAACTCTTCTGGATTTCCATTATGGCAACTGACAACTCACACGTGATGAAAAAAGTACAGACAGCCTAAGAAGATGCCCAAGGGCATGAAGACATGCCAAACAAAAGTGAAATGTAGGTAATTTCATAAGGTGATGGACAAGGTCCAACTGAAGTTCATAGAACCATAGAATGGTTTGGATTGGATGGGACCTTAAAGATTACCCAGCTCCAACTCCCCTGCCATGGGCAGGGACAGGGCAGGGGCAGGGACATCTTCTGCTAGACCAAGTTTCTCCAAGTCCCATCCAATCTGTCCTTGAACATTTCCAGGGATTGAGCATCTRTAACTTCCCTGGGCAACCTGGACACACTTCACAGTAAAAAAATTCTTCCTAATATTTAATATAAACTTTCTTTCAGTTTACCCCTTGCCCTGCCTTTGAAGGCCTTGGTTAAGCCTCTCCTTCCTTTAACCCTGTTTAAGTATTGAAAGGCTGCAGCGAGGTCTCTTTGGTGCTTTCTTCTCTCCCACCTGAACAGCCCCAACTCTCTCAGTGTGTCTTTGTAGGAGAGGTGCTCCACCCCTCTGATCATCCTGGTGGTCAGGTGGGGTGTCACCAGAGCAGAGCAGAGGGGCAAAATCCACACCCTTGCCCTGCTAACCATGCTGATTTTGGTGCAGCCCAAAATTGTCTTTCAGGGCTGCAAGTGCACATTGTCAAACSATTGTGTTGAATGTGGTGAGGGTCATGAAAGGCAACAAGCAGGGCTTCTGCAGGTCTGGCTGCAGCAAAGACTAGGAAAAAATGTGTGCCAGCCACTGAAAAGGGAAAGGGATAATRAACTTGCAGGTGATGTGAAAAGAACAGAGCTACTTAATTCCTTCTTTGCCTCTATCTTCTATAGAAAGCCATGAATCACAGGACCCTGATGCAAGAAATAGTTCTGGTGGGCAAGAGTCAAGACAGGCAACATTGAAATAAACTGGACATGYGTCCTACAGGGATGCACCTGTGACTGCTGAGGGAGCTGCTGGTATCTCTGTGAGCCCATTCTTGATTAACTCTGAAAAATCATAGTGATCAGGGGAGGTTCCTGAGTACCAAGAGAAAGCAAATGTAATTACCATCTTGAAAAAGACAAGGAAGATTCAGGGAACTACAGGTCAGAGCTCCTCACCATGAATATTGGGAAGATGATACACAAATAATCCTGAGAACCATTTCCAGGAAAATAAAAGACAAGGAGGTTACTGGGAGTAGTCAGTATAGATTTGTGAAGGTGAAATCGTTCCTGACCTGAGAGGTTTCTACAATGGAGTGAACAGGGGAAACCTGTGACCTCTATTTATTTGACTTCAGTACAACTTTTGACAGTCTCTCTTAACATCCTTGTAGACATTCTGATGGAATATGGGCTAGTTAAATGGACAGGGATGTTGATTCAAAATTGGCTGAACTGTTGGGCTGATAAAGCTGTGATCAGCAGCATGAAGTCCAGCAGCTAACCAGCCACTAGTGGTGTTCTAAAGGGGTAAACACTGGAGTCAGTGCTGCTTATCATCTTCACCAATGGCCTGGATGCTGGCACTTCACACACCTTCCACAAGTTTGCAGATGACACATAATTGGGAGGAGTGTTTGACAGACTAGGTGGCTGTGCTGCCATTCAGAAGGGTCTGGACGGCTGGAGAGATGGACCATGAGACATCTCGTACAGTTGGGCAGAGGAAAGTGCAGAGTCCTGCTCCTGGAGAGGAATTACAGCAGGCACAGGAATAAATTGCCCAGAAAGGCTGTAGAGTCTCTGTCCTGGGAGCTATTAAAAAAAAAAAAAACCTACCTGGCCACATCCTTGAACAAGCTATCATAGCTGGCCCTGATTGGCAGGGGTGGGGTTGGGCTGTGTGATTTCCAGAGGTGCCTGTTGGCCTCAGCCATTCTGTGACATTGGCTTTGCTGGGACATAGCTCTACCCCTCTAAAATTTTGAGGAGGTAGTGGCTCCTACTCCACAGCCAGTGGTATCACATACAAAATAAGCTGTTTGTATAATATATAAATGCAGCAGAACCTGTACAAAGGTCACAAAGACATATTCTCTTTTATCTGCTTGTAGGCGCTGCAACTGGAGTGAGCGATTCCATAATTCATTTCAATGGGAGTTTTGTAAGCATTAGATGTAGGTTCCAAATGCCTGACCTGCATTTTTATGGGTGATTTGTTAGCAGCAGTGGGTAATCCTGTGGAGAGAAGAGGTTTTGATACTCAGCTGAGTACTAACTTTAACTCATCTCCATTTCTAAGAGAAGTTCTGATAGCAGGTAATTCATGTTTTCAGAATGCWGCTTTTTGATTCAAACTATTTACTGTAATGAAACAAGTAATTTGTTTTTATCTGAGTTTCCATCACATCTCTCACTTCACTGCTGGTTCTGAACATCAGTAGAAGATTCTTGAACTGTGCTTGTCTATACCAGTGATGCATCCACAGCGTGATCTTCCACAGCCCAGAGTAATGGTTCATAAGTGTCACTGGACAAAGTTGTACAATATTTCATTTTTTCTTTTTAATCTTATCTGGTGATAAGAAAGTTTTAGAATTTGTTGTTTGRGAAAGAAAATTGGCATTGTTATCACCTAAGGATGAATCCTACCTTCACCTTGCTGGTTACTGATATTAATTATGCTTGTCATGAACTTAGAGCAAATGCACAAAGTAATATTATCACTTAACTTTAATACATGGTTGGAAAGTGTACACAGCAGTTTTGTATCAGGAAGGTATARCAGTTATCTTCAAGCTGAATACTCTATATGAATATTTTCATATTGTGAATGTCATTTTCAAATCTAACATAAGAGACATAAACTATGATATATTTTGATGTTATGAGAAGAAGGGGAAAGTTCTTGCACRGCAGAGACAGTTTTTCCTTGAAGTGGCTGTCACAAATGGACACTCAATCCTTCTAGCGCAGTAAAGTTCAAATGAGTGAAATCATGTCAATATCTTTTATATAATTATTACTTTTAGTTCCATAAATTGCACAAAAGCTTTGAATGTATTTTARTGATACTACAGATTTCAGTAACATTATAGTATGCTAAAAATTTCTGCAAACTATGTCAGCTTCTTTTTTCCTAACATAAAATTTACCTACCCAAAACCACACTTCTCATATAAGGAAAGTGATCTCTAATATAATTTACAAAGCACACTGCATGTCAATTTTCTAACACTGAAGTTAAGCCTTGGTTGCTGATACTCCATTTTCCCATTGTCTTCCAAAAGAAGCCACCATAAGGCCAGAAGCCACAAATCCCTTCCCTACATTATAACCCTTAAAGTCCTTCCTGTCCCATTCTCTGTGTTCCAATGGCTTTCTCTCCGTTTTGCAGAACAATTCACATGAGAGGAGAGAAACAGTAAATGTYGGCTTGCCTCTGTCCCTGTAGCTGCCTTTGTGTAAGGCTTGGGATTCTCCTGACATCCCTAAGAGATCACTAGACCTCRACCACTGAGGAGCATAGCCCCACTTTGGGGATGACTATTAGGTTATCATATCAACAGTGAGTATTAAAATTATCAATAGTGCCATTCAAAGTGCATGTCCAACACATTCTTTCCTGGAGTTTTCCTACAGGGAAATATTTCTAAGCCAAARCATAAAACTGACTAAGTCTCTGGGTATGCTGCTTAGCACTTAGAAAGCAGTAAGTTTCAAGATATGGTGAGGGGTATAAAAGTCCTAACAAGCAGTCTCAGTTGGAGGAGATGGGAACAGCTGAGTRCATGTGAACTTCCTTTTCAAGAGCCCTCAAGTGACTCCATGTCTCCAACAATGGAGATTACCACATTCTCCAATACACCAGCTGGGATGAATCCTTTCMCCTGCCTCCACTCTGAATCATTCAAGATGGGTAGAGTTAAAAAAAAAACTTCCACAGTAGGAAAAAAAAAAAAAAAGGACAGTTACAAAATCAAGTTTTCAGTTGGAGAAAAATGTGTGAGGGCCATTGAGTTGGTAGGTAAAGCCTTATCTTGGGACCTGTGCAAAGCAGCTGAAAGGTTGGAGCCTGTGTAAAGCAGTTGAGAGCAGAGAGGGGAAAGAGCAATTTTGCCTGGACATTTAAATTCAGATATGAATGAATGTATCATCACTCTCCACGCACCAAAAGGTGCCAGTTTCCCTGTGCAATGAGGGTTAAAGGGTCTGACTATTACTTCTGCAACAAAGGATTTGTCTAATCACCTTATTCAGGTGCTTAATCTAATTTCTTAATCTAGTTCTGGTTGTCTCCCTGTTTTGGACATTCTCATCTCTCTTGCATGTTTTACACCTAAGTGTGTGTTTATGTGCATAGTAAAAACCCCATGTATTTAAAAGTTGAAGTTGTCAGAATTGCAGTTTTCTGTTAACCCCAGCATAAAAGCCTYGTCCCACCCTTCCAGTCACAATTCATTCATCTCACATCGCTAATATGATGCAGAAGCTTTAATTATGTGACTGCAGATTTCCTGCCCACCTCCTTTGCCCGTGCTCTGTTTTGCTCCATACGTGAGTGTCACCAGTGTTATTTTAGTGCTTTTTTCTGTGTCTCTAAGTGGTCTGGACTTGAAGCATTGTCAGTGGAAGCCCTCAGTGGAGGGAGCAGATGTGCTCACAGGCTAACAGAGCTGAAGCCTGGCTATCTGACTCATTTACAATAGGGTCTCACATTCCTGTTCTGCAGAAGTCTGTCCTACAGTTCACAGCTACACAGTGCTCCAGCTGTGAAGGTGACCTGGAGGGTCATAAGAGTTGTGGTTCCCTTCCCAATTGCCAGCCTCGGGGAAAAGGAGACCACCAGAAGCCAGAGCCTTTGCATTGGCAATATTTAGCTTTTGGGAGTGGTCTTCCAAGGATTTCATCCCATCAGTATTTTAGCCTCTCTCAACAGTCCTCCTGGGGCGTGTCGCATTTTTACAGTGCTGATGCCTTGTAACTGCTGCCTTCTGCTGCCATCAGTGTTCCTGCACTACACTCTCGGGATTAGCAAAGTGCTGCTTCCCTTTCCCTTTTCCTTATCTTCTTTGCCCCTCAATAAGATTATCCCACACCACCCTTTTCCCACTATACTCACCACGGAATTTTCTTTAAAGCAGGTTTTCCAGGCTGCTCAGAGCTCCATCTCACTTCTACCGTTTTAGGGTGGCCTCTGGTTCATATCTTATGCATGTACATTCAGCAAAGTGAATTAGCCCACCTATACCACATCTTGATGGTGCTGGAATTGATTTTTTTTAATTTCTGCATTGGGGGTTTTAGTTGGTGGGTTTGTTTTTTTTTTTTTTTTYCCCCTTCTGCATTTGCCAGTGAAGTAGTGTTTATTGTGCAAGTGAGAAATCACCTTATAGATACTCTCAGATTATCTTCAGGATGTGACTACTACATTCCTGTGAACAGTGTAGACAATGAACATAGTCATCTAGTAGAAATGAGAGATTGAGAAATTTAGGAGTGTGAATCCACAGCAATTATCTATGATGTAGTTTTATGATTATTTGTAATAATGTGATGTCACCAGAATCCAAACATTATTACAATTACTTCAAGACAAGCAGACATCAGCTGGCAGCAATACGCTTTAGCACTTTTCTTCTACAAAGAAAAMAAAGTCATCATCATTCTATGAAAACTGTGAAGATTTGTGGTAGGAAAGTGGTATGAAGGAGGATTCAACTGYCTTTCAGAGTCCGAACTTTGGGAGGCAGACAGGGATGTGGCCACACATTATTCTGAGCACTGCCTGTGGACAGGATGTTTTGTGAATAAGTAAATCTTCCTTAAAAAGCCACAAAGTTGAACACAAAACTGGCCAGGCAATCAGTACACAGGGAGTTAGACAGGAACCAGCTCTTCCAAATATTACGTATTCATATGGAGCAATTTTATTTTTTGTAGCATAAACCCKGGAAATATTTTAATACCTTTTGCTGAGCTGCTCACCCCATAACCCCAAAGATTTATTTGCTGATGCCAACTGCAAGGGATTTATGGATCCAAAMCATTTAACTGAGGTGCTCTCTTTCCAGGTGTCAAAGACTAACTAAGGATGGACACCTTTTGCATAGGTAATTTGATAAATAATAAACCTATAAAAACCTAAAAGAAGAACTCGGGAAGAGAAGGTTTTAGCAATAGGCATTTTGTCATCTTGGACAAACATATTGATATAATCTGAAGAGAACACAAACAACCCCTTGATCAGAAAATAGATTTAAGTACCTTATTCCTATGAATACTTATGACTTAAATGTAGATATGCTTCAGGTCCCCAGCTGGGATTAGAGTAGTATTGTGCAAACTGTTTTAAGTGACAGGAAAGAGATACCTTCCATGTCAAAGTGTTTATGTTCTTATTTCACATGAGCAAATTTAAAAATGAGTGCAATGAAGAAAGTGAAATAATTGAAAACAGTCTATAAAGTTACGGGAAAACATGACTCCTGTAAGCAGCTATGTAAGCAGCTTTTTTTTTAATTTAATTCATTCTATTTTTAATACATGTATGAAAAAATTCAAATGTTAGTACCTGCTACCCACCTAGCTGGTGTACAGTTCTACTTTCATAGAGTGAGATAGTATAATTTAGGGGTTTAGCATGTGTCAGAGTTGCCAGTTGTTCCTGTGAAGTGAATAAAATATATAAAATGTGTTTACAATTGAGTAACTCTGTACCCACAAATGATCAGGTTGTGCTTGTTTTGAACTTGTAAAAATGGAACCAGTCAACCAAATAGGTGATTTATAAAGAGAGAATGCTAGCAGAATTATTSTGTTGTGTAAAAGAAATTGGACTAGCCAGTGGGAAAAATATAATGCAGCATGGCAGGCTTTAATTTACCTCTGGAATACATGAGGAASCCTCGGCATTTCTGGATCAGAAATCGTTTGTGATAAGGCTTTTCCCTTTCAGCATCACTTTTCAATCAGGTATTTGCTTTAACCCTGACCATTCTCCTTTACTTTCTCAGGGTCTAAATACACCCCTAGAGCTCAGCAATTGTAAATTACACAACCTATGGCTTCCTCACCARCTACACCATAAAAGTTTTAATTTATGCATGTGGATCTTTCAGAATTAAGTTCTTTCAATCCAGATGTAATAATCTAGTTCTTTAACCCATTATTGYATGATGGATAATCTTCAAAATAATGCTTGCCATGAAAAAGGCTAAAATGTACCACCTATTTCAAGTATTKTGAAGTCTTAGACATACTGGTATATTTTCTAATAAATTTTTAATTGATCAGTACCATGAACATTTTGCCTATTTTATTCTCCCTGTGATTGTAATGCTTTCTCTTCTTCACAAGTCTTATTATCCAAATAATAAATTGCTATAGGATCAACTTTGGGCCTACTGAAATAATGTATACACCTGCTATCTTTGTTGCAAGTGAGAATTAGCACAATTTTAAGCACTCTTGACCTGTAATCAAAGCCCAGCTAACCAGCAAAATTTCCAGCTGTATCTTTGAATTACTATTTTTGCTATTGGATTACATGCAGCTACACTTACAAATGAAAAAAAAAAACAAAACAAAACAAAACCAGTTTCAGTTCCAAACTATGCAGAGATAGGGTTGCTGAAAGCCAGTGACAGTGAATGTTCTTATGCTAGACTCCAACTGGATGCTCAGCTGAAATACCATCCTTTTATGAAGTTTGTTCTGAGTTGWTTCTTCACTTATATGGGAACTAAACCACAACTCTTTATGTAATTATTCAGGTCATGGTTTTGCTTTCAAATTTGTTGGACAAAAATGCTTCAATAGGTCATTTTTGTAATATCATTTTTTTAATGATTTTCATGTACAGGTGWCTGGTGAAGGGTACTAATTGTGTTTTAGTTCAGATTTTAATAAAACATAAATTATTAAATTGTATTTCTGTACTGAATTAGCAGAGCAAACTGCTGTTCTCTTAAATGAATGCTGTTATTTYTCATATAAGAACACTGAACACAGGAAGAATCATGCCAGAGGCATTGGGAAGGAGATGGTTCCACTGATTTTGACGTATGGAGATACTGCCAGGGAAGTGTGTGTTCCTTGGCACCAGTGAAGAGAACAGCCTTCCTGGTTTCAGACCCTCACATTTCAAGTTTTAGTTCACTAGACAGACTTAGATGCAGCTGCTCTAGTGACTTGTCAGCAGGGACTCCCTGGAAGTGGAAGCATCCTTTGTACTCATYGTCTCTTTGAACACTTTGCTTCCACTGAAGAGAAGGCAATGTTAGCCTCTTCCTAAGAGCTTCTTTACAGTTTGTGAGCTC
>NW_026623403.1:169406-182236 GCF_030028575.1 Malurus melanocephalus
AAAAAAAAAAAAAAAAAAAAAAAACCACCCCCAAAATTAAAGAAATTACTGCAAATCTTCTCCAATGATCTGGAATTTTATTCCATCCATATACATGCATAGTAACAACATTTGTTGAGAAATTATTTCTATCAGAAGTAGAACATTATCTTTGTGATCACCAGTTGCAGTATTGCTACTCTTATATTTAAATATATCTTATATATGAATTAGATTCATAATTGCAGCATTGAGTTTAGGGTTTTGTTTTAGACTGTGCCTTTCAAAAGATAAAACTGATTGATATGACCTCATTTCTTACAATACTGCTTCCAGTAATTTTGTTCATTCTTTATAAAGTATTGCATTTAACAGCAAAGGTTTAAAAATTGAGACAGAGATGCATCAGCGAAAGAAAATACAAGTACTATACAAGAAAGAAAATGCCATCTTCATTTAACGTACGTTTCAGATTAAGAAAGTGGACAGAAACATACTGCTACATACAAATGCAAAGCCTAATGACTAAGGTACTGTATCTGCTAAAATATAAAGTGCAAACTGAGCCCAATTGTTCAAAAAAATTGAAATTTTAAGGCGAACTTTACAGCATAGTTGAAACTTCTTTGCAAGTTATATTTTAGCATATACATATATCTGCAACAGCATATAAGAAAAAAAATCAGGATACACAAGTGCTTTTGAAGCTATTTCTAAAATGCTTTTCTGTATTGTTTGCGACTATTTTCTTTAAAATCTACTATACAGTGCAAACCATATGTGCTACACAATAACTATACAATAACATTACAAATGACTTTAATATAAAGTTTTTAAATAAAAAATAACATAACTACAGCTATGAATACTGCTGGTAAAATAAATTAATATTTTTGAAAATGGCACCAATAATACACTTTACTAATGGACTGTAATGAAATTACACCTTTAAGTCTTCAACTCAGCAATAGTGAAATTTCCTGATTGTCCAGATGTAATTCAAACAGCTTTCTTTAAACTGTATGGAACAATATGCTAAACACAGGTACCAAAGGTGACCAATTGTTTCATTTGACATGTTCTGCTGCATGTGAAGAGCAATAAAACTTCTTATGAGTTATAAAGTTTGAAAGATTGTTGAACTGGATGTCACACAGTCGGCAATACTTTCCACTGGTTGGAGCCTGGGTAGAGCCATTCACACCTTTAGCTATACTAGACAACTGTTCCTCTGCTGTAGGAATTGCTGGAGAGACRTTTTCATTTGTAGTTAAGGGATTCTCAGAGATCCAAGAAGGAGACTTGTGCCCATCTTCATGTGGAGGATTCTGGGAAATGTTCTCTTGCTGTGGGTTAGCAGCAGGTCTTTCCTCCTGTTTTAGTCCCCCATTAACTATTACCATGCCTCGGTTTTTCGGCAGTAGTGGAAGAGATTCTTTCTTCTGCACAGCACATCCATTYGAAGGCGCCTGGCCTTTAGGAGATTCACTTTCTGTATTTGTGCTTTGATCTAAATCAGTATTATGAATGACGAGAGAACCAGAAATGTAATCACTTGGCTTTATTCCATAGTATGGAGAAAGCTGATCTGCTCCTTTAGCTTTCTTTATTGCTCCAGGGTAAAGGCATTGTGGAAGAAACAAATGTTTGTTTTCTTCTTTTGTAGCAATAAGTTGGGCCGCTTCACTAAAGACTTTCAGTCCTTGAAGTGTTGCTAAGTGTGTGGAAAATAAGTTTCCATTAGGAGAGGGCTGTTTCGAGTTTCCGTTTTTCTCACATTTGATGATGCTTCTCTCATAACTGACATCTGGGCTGTTTCTTTCACTTTCTGGGTTTTGAAACACCTTACTGTCGWGTTGTCCCAGGTCATTACGCTGATGAGCAGTGACAGGACAAAAATTCTGCTTGTGAGCCAGATAGTTCTCTACCTTGTTAAAACTGATCTTGCATACGGTGCACTCATGGTAGTCCAGCAGCCTTTTGGGAGAAGTGGACGTCCTCTCRGACGGGGGTAAGCATTTTTTACTGAGATCTATTGGCACATCCATCTCCAAGCAAGACACGGTGGAGTGGGCAGTATCACACTTCGAAACTGGAACGCACTTGTTAATAGACAACGATGTTTCCAGATGCTTCGAGACTATTCCTGGAAAGATATCGCATCGTGGATGGTAACAYTCTCCAAGGCCCTCTGTCGACTCTTGAGTAGATGTACAAGGATTGCCAAGATTAGCAACTTCTAGAAATCGCTGTTGGACTAGCGGTGGCCTCTGCTCTTGCTCTGGYAAGCACATCTCGTACATCTTCCTTCGCTTCCGAGTACGCATCGTTCTCTGCATGGCAGGCACTTTGTTGGAAGCCGACCTCTTCAGCGGGGGATCGTGGCGAGTGGCACAGTAATACTGCTTGTGGACCATGTAGGTCTCATGTCTGCTGAAYGTAATATTGCAGGCTTCACACGTGGTCTTGTTAGGGTCACTCTCCCCCTCTACTAAGGGAGCATTGGGATTCTTCACGTCAGAAGGTTTTCCATTTATCTTCTCATCACCATTGCTTGCAGCTGACAATTTCTTAGGCTGTGCAGTAAAGTCTTTCTCATGACTTTTATTGTTTGGCCCGATCAAATCTAAGACATTGGAAGAGTTTAAGCAAGATGTCTGCAGGAGTTGATTTTCTGGGTCTGATGTGTGAGGAGCTGCATTCAGGATGTTTATGGAGCTTTGACCGTTACTGGGACTCACGGCTTCAGGCATTTTTTCTGGAACACCGGAAAAATCTGGYGACTTTGCCATCTGCTGCCATCGGCTGCTGCAGTAATGCTTTTTGTGTACCAAATAGTTGTCCAAATTATTGAATGTTATGTTGCATTCAAAACACGTAGCCCCTTTAGGCATCAAAGGACTGTAAATTACAGGGGGGTAATTGCTACTTCCGTGCCTCAGCCTTCGATGGACCAGTTCCGACATTTTGGCTAATATCTCTGAAGCCTGAGGAACCACAGTGATATCTTGGGGAAAAGCAAACTGGGAAAGRAAAGGTCCCATTGGGAAAGAAGGACCAATGTTAGGCTGAACTGGAGATGAAGCAAGTCGTGGACTGGATGGTTCCGATTTTATTTTGGTATATGAAAARCTCTGCTTATTTGCTGCAGGCTGGGTTTCTGGCCTCTGATTTGGAAGGAAAAGTGGAGCCTTTTTTTCACATTTATCAAGCTCTGTATCAGAACTTGCATCTTTAGTCTGCATGGTCTTTTGGCTCTGGGGAACATCATTTCTGCTCAACAGGTCCGTTGCTGGCTGTAAACCTTCTTCATTTCCACTTGGAGAGTGTTCAATGTCACTTTCTCTCTGAATTTTGTTGCCAGAGACGTGTAACTCTTGGTGCTGCAGTAGCTCCCTCTGAGTTTGGAAGCCAAAATGGCAGTGATTGCATCTAAAGGCAGCTTGAGTAAGATGTGAGAACAGGTGCTGATGAAAGTTAATCACTGAGTCTGCAGTGTAAGTACAAACTGTGCATTTCAGACTAGCACCGGGTGGGAGAAATTCTTCCATTTTCACTCCTACAGAAAAGACAAATAAAATACAAAATAAAGTGACCATTTTGGCCCTCATGAGGAATACTAGAAAATCAATTGCACAGAAGGCAAAAATGCAGTGAGAATAACTAATTTTCTTCTGATGAGATGGTATTAATCACCCTGAAAATACTTGAATTGGTTTTCCCTCAAACTGCTAGGTTATTCCCCCAGACTTTTGCTCTGCTTTCGAGAGCTCTAGCATTTGAATGCACTCATCAGAGCTGAAGGGAGAGAAATAACAAGGGAAAGGATAAAAATAGCCTGGACTTATTCTAAATGAAATTACAGCTACAACTAAAGGGACACATAATGTCATGCATACAAAAACACTGGCAATTTTGAATGCACAGAAGAGTCAAGAGGTTCAAGCTTATGATGTAGCTTGAGGTAAAGCCCTCAGAGTGCCCGAAAACCACAGACAAAGAAGTAGGATTTTGTGCATTTTTGATGCTCAGCTCTTTGCTTGCATGGGTTGGCTGTAGTTTGGGAAGAGGTTACAGATCTATCCTCAGCAGGACTGATGAGCTGTGTTCCTAGACAAGGAAGGAGGAGCAGTAAGACATGGCTTCACTGACATTTTATCTTTCACATTTAATGGCCATTGGCAACTATTGCTATAATACAACACTTTTTCCTCATGAAATCACTACCACTTTATCAAGAGCAGTACATTCAAAGACATCTTACAATCACTGGTTAAACAAAAAACTCCGTTTGAAATTTTGAAATTGAAAATGCCTTAAAAAGAGATAAGACCAAATTTMTTTTTTACTGCAACAAAACAGATTCTAGTTACCTTTTAGACAACAAAAATTGAAAAAAAAAATTGATAGGGATGATATTCAGAGTATTTATTCTGACTACACRTATACACATATACCAAACCTCAGTCAGGTGATAATGTGTGGTAGTTGAACAATACAAAACTGTAAGACTATTGTAGCTCACTCCGTGGTAGTTACACTGTTGTACCTTCTTTGCTAGCAYCAGTGACACCCCGAAGTTGTGGGTGGCATTTGAAATGCAACCTGCTCTTGGCCTCAAAGGCCGGAAGGGAACCAAGCAGATACAGAGCACTTTATTCAGCACTTGCTTCCGGTCAGGCACTTTTCGCCAGGAGACCACAGGTGGCTGTAGCTCCTCCACTGGGAAGAGATGGTGCTTCCCATGCTTCCCCATCATGTGGTGCAGTGACAGCAGTCTCTATGGACTTTGCATTTCAGTCAGGGCTCTGAGTTCCAGTGGTGGGGTCTGCTAAAAGCTCCAGTAGGAATGGTACCAGAAACTGAAGCAAATACAGAACTTGCAAAGGTTACAAGACATTTGGGAAAGGAAAGTTTCACTCCTACTGCAGAAGGTGTTGTAACTTGTGATAATCTGCATAGAAAAATAAAGACTGACAGGATCTGGAAGAAAGCAAGAATGATTGAATAGACTGGTCTACAACTAAAAAGAAAGGGAAATGCCTGAGTTTTAGTCTCCGCTCTAAGAAATAACTAAAGATTCTTACTGGAAATTCACCACAATCTCTGGTCTATGTCTTTCAAGGGGCRCAGATGCTTATCTTTAGATTACAATTAGACATGGTCAGTCACAGCTCATGGCTCAAAACCCTTGACACCCAGGCCAATGGTATGTCACTCAATGCAAAGAGTTCTGGGATGTACCGAACTCCTCCAGTGCAGCATGTTGCCTTTTAGATTTGCAATTGCTGCCCAAATATCAGAGAAACCTTTTTCATTCACCAAATCCAGAGTAGACTATGTATGGCCCAGGAGCTTTAATACAGCAGCCAAATAAAGCTTTCTTCTGTGACTAAAGCACCCATTAATGTCCTTTAGATTCCATTCATTTAACAGGAGGATCAGGAAAACCTGTAGAGGCCTTGCCTCTTTCCAAAAGCAGCTCTGTACACCAGACAGCCAACAGACTCCACATTGACACTGCAGTCTTTCTTATTKGTAGGTTTTCTCTGCTTCTGAAAGCTCCAATGCAAAATGTCCTGCAAACTCTTGTGTTTCCAGGCCTAATTAAATTCAAAATTGATCACCTACACCATGCTGATGTGGTGCTTAGGGRCAGGGTTTAATGATGGACTTGATGATTTCAAAGGTCTTTCCAACCTAGACAAACCAATAACTCTTTGTTTTTGTGATCTAAAATACTATCATCATTTTACAAGAAGAGAAAAGAATATTTCTATCAAACAAGAAGTCTTTTATGGAACAAGCATCCTGGTAAAAGCACAGAGTTTTGGASCATGTTCCTTAAAGCCTTCTGCCTAAGAAGCCTGCTCTAGGACACTAAGGTATTTCTTCAGAAGGACATGATCTCTGGTTGTGTGTATGTTTGGTAGATGGAATCCTGAAGGAATTGACTGGATTCCTGATCACACCAAGAAAGGCTGCCTGTATGTGTGCATACACACTGAGAGAGAGACAACATTCAAGTGAGGATTAGTAGATAAGAGAAATGACACTGGTTACCTGGGAGARGTGCTTGGTGTAGAACACAGGTCAGCAACTGTTGACATTTTGGTGTTATCTACATGCAAAGCTTGCATATATTGGGAGAGACATTGATTCCAATGTCTATAGTGAATTATTCTTCAAACAGCTAAATCTAGAAAAWGATACACAAGAATACATGGTACTTACCACTGTGAGAATTCAGGTGCATTTCCAGAGCTCTGGCATTCGAAAAGCTTTTGGTGCACTGTGGAAAGGGGCAGACACTGGATATCTGCTGGGCACTGTCCTCATTGTCCTCTGACAGCTGTGGCCCCTCTCTTTGCCTCCCACTGCAGTAATACATGAGATGGGCCTGCAGGTTCCGCTCGCTTCGGTACCAAATGCCRCAGGATTTGCAAGGGAATATGTCCTCTACAAGCAAGTATAAGCAGGTGCAGGTTAGCCACARTTCACTCAGTGCCAACCAATTAACACAGCTGGATAATTCCCCTCCCTTCCCCATTAAAAGWACTTACTTAATAAAATATTGAAAGCAGAGACATGGGTATATTAAAATGGCAAGGTGAGGGACTAACACAGGAGACTGTTGTTTCTTTCAAAAGGATATTTTTTTTTAAAGTTATATAAAGAAAACAGCCAGAAGTTTTTGGCACATAATTATTTTTAAAAATTAAATTAAATTGAATGTTTGTTGGGAACATGCAGTACTAATTCAGGAATTATGCTGTATTTCAAATACAGCATAAGGTGACATCTTTAAATGCTCATTAGGTGACATCTTTAAATACTCATTAGGTGACATCTTTAAATTTTTCTTCTGTGTGCACAAGTCTTTCCAGCTCTGGGTCTTGGAATTTTCAAGTGCTAACTGCAGATAATTCTGAATAATATGTATTTTCAGAATGCTTATGCAGTTATTACTGTAAAATTCTGTTTGTTTGATATTCAGACTAGACTATTTTTCCTTAAGATCCTACCATATTGAATGTGATATTACATTAAACAGCATGTTTATTTCCTTGATTCCTGTTCTTATTAATTATAGAAATTGAAATTTATGTAATTTTGTCCTCTTGTTTTCAGTAAATTGCTGGTTTCCCACTTTTCACTATGCACAGAGGGTATTTACAAAGAATAAGGCAAATTTTCATTGTCTCCTATCCCAAATTGTCAGCAGCCCTTCTGAGGAGAGACCATGCAGAGGTTGCACAGAGTGTTTTCAGAGCAGAAGTCGGGATTTTGATCATGCAGTAGAGGCTACATACTTTACTAATATGAAGAGTAGTAATTCATATGGTATATTTACACAAAGGGAACARATATTTGCATGTTAATATCCTGTCAAAGGACACCTACACCGTACCTGTTGTGTACACATCTCAGAAAGACAAAAAATCAATTTGAGCTTTCCGAAAGCTGAACTTTCCATCCTATCAGTAAGAACTTTTGACTTAWGTCAATGAATACTATCCCCATTTGTGCACAGATTTCAGGAGTTGTCATASGCCTAGGACCATTCTCTACGTCTGGTCTGGACACCACTTGACTATTCTTGAGACTATGGGAGGATAAAATTATGAGTGACCCTAGACTGTGACAGCTGACCTCAGATCAGGCAATTGCCATCAACATCAAAACACATCTCGATCAACACCAAAACTCCCCAACTTCTAAATGAAAAAAGCTGCTGGGGACTGTAATTAACTTAGTCTTGAAGAATGGCTGGCAGCTCTGAAAACATGGCATGTGTAGTTGATGATGTAATTCATTATCATTCACAACAATCTATGTTTAATTTCAAATATTGATGTGGACAAGTGCTCTGTTTCAATTCCTTTGGGTGAACAAAGTTGAAGACTCCAACCCGTTGACATGGATGAGTCTTTTATTTGCTAAATATTTACAAATGCAGCCAAAATTTGCATTGCTTAGTTTGCTTCTCTGATTGCAATGCTAATGCTTGTCTATTTTTCTGCTCATGAATTTGCAAAAAAGTATTTATACAACTACCAATTTCTATTTTTCCTTTGCCACTGGATAATTGTGCATGGATTTAAGACACAAACATTTAATGGAGCAGTTACTATTCCAACATACACCAATATTAAAACATTACTGATACAGCTTGCATCGTTTGAAATGTCCACCTTGCTTTAAAGCTGATATTTCAGCATTTGGTTTAGGCCTTACAGGGTTTTAAAAAGTTGAACTGCTGAGGTTTCCATAGAAAAGAAATTCCAAAAGTACTAATAGGAAATTCTGATATGAGTAACATGTTCTATTTGAATTCATTTGACTGCATTCCATCACAGAATTGAACTTTTTGATTACCTAAATGAATTTGACCTCCAGCCATCTATATTTCCTATGATGGGTTAGATGGCCTGGACAGTCTGTAGCTGCAGTGACACACAGTGAATATGTGACTCCCATTACATGCCAAGCAGAGGAAATGCATTTGAGAAGTTTTGCATGGTGAGAGAATGGATTTTCAGGAAGAACAGTATATAGGGATGGCATCTGAAACTACTACTACTCTAAAGTGAAGCAAAACAGATAATGGCTTCTTGAAGCTAATGTTTTTATTACTTAAAACCAAAATATTGCTATTTATTTCAATGGATACTTTCCAATTATTTCAACATATCAATTCAGGAAATGACACATTCAAGCTCAATGAATGAGCTAACAGTGATATTCTAATTTTGTTCTTTTTTCAACTAGCAAATGTTAGGAAACACTAAAGAAAACCTCAACAAATAACAAACAACCTACAAAACCAATTTTGTTTTCCTAKAAATGGATTTTTTTTCAGAGATCTAGAAAGAGAATGCTTAATAGATGGCTCATTAAAAATCTAGAGATTCATTAGGCTTGCTGCTGGACTTGCACCTAGTTCCAGACTTTAATGAAGAAATTAAATTTTATCAACTCAGCAATGAAATGTGAAAACAGCCCCATGTGACCAGAGGCAGAGTGGAAACCCATGTGGAAAGCTCTGAGCAGCAGGACGTGCTATTTTAGYATGTTCCAGGAGCCAAGAACACAGGGGTTGCTCTGAGTTGCTGATAAACCTGTATAGCAAGAGCTGATGCACCATAAACCTAAGACTACTCTTAGCAATTCARTGTGGCTTTCCAGGGCTCAGTAAAAGTCAATGCTGACAACAAAGATGTTTCCAGAAGTGTGATGTTGTAGAAATCTGTCTACTTTGCCAAAGCCCAGAGTTGGCCTTGCAGATTTACAGAAGAATCCGACCTCAGCTGAAACAGCTGCGTCCTTCAGGCAAGGTAACCACTGTAGCAGCTCCCTTTCAGCTGTTGGCTATAAACACAGGTCTCCCCTAACAGAGGAAACTTCGTGGCATTTTAGGTGCTTCTGACATTTTTGGAAAGGTCCTGTGTGGTTCTGTGAACAGGTATATGAGCTTACAGCCTCCCCACTGATGGGATAGAAATGAATGTGCTTAGCTAAGGAGCATGAGGCTGCTCCAACTGACTCTGGGAAGAGAGGGCCTGGATGATTTGGACATTTGAAGGCTTATCTTTTAAAACAGGTTAACAATAAATACATAGCTGTCAAAAGTGTTTATGCAGAAAATAAGCAATTAAAAAGAAAAAAGAAACTGACAGGAAAATGCGGAATGAAGTGTGTTACCAGGGATATTTCAACTAGTCCTGTGGGAAGAGCTTGTAGGTGTCAGGACTGTTCAAGACTCAGTATCATTAGATGAGAGTCTGAGTAGCAGATCATGTGCTTGCATGTGCATTTGCACCTGAAATATTGTGTTCAGTAGTTCACTATAACTAATTACAACACTTAGAAACCACAGGAAGCATGAGGAAGTGCTCCAGCATGGGATCTCAATGGACAGACTTGCAAAGTGCTGAGAGCTAAGAATGTGCAATAAGTCTAAGTAACAACTGGTGAGGATCATGGTAATGGCCAATATATTTGAAAAGCACTTAGAAAGGAGGWTGAGGAAGTAGGGCTGTATTAAGGTAAAAAGGAGTAATAAGAAAAAGATATAAAATTTAATTTGAGTTAAATTGTCCCTGTTCAGGAACATTCATGTCCCTCCTCTCTAAGRACAGCACTTGAATGCATGCTGCATTTTGTCATGCTAGATCCTATTGACAACCAGAAGATGTAAAAACATTCTTGGTTAACCACATTGAGTGGGGATACTACAATAAATCAGGGCTGCTGTAAGGCATGATTTCTGCTGCATTTTGAAATAGTCGCTGAAAGGACATGCTTCTTTTCTTTCTCTGAATATTAATTATTACCACAAACTGCAGCAGTAAGCAACGAGCTTACTTGAGCACAGAGGCTGGACTCTGAGAGCTAGCTATCTCATCCACGTTTTCAACAGTTTCTAATCCTACTGCCTCTGGGAACAGATCACAGAATCTCCACACGAGGGCGGGTCAGGTACTCTGGGTAAGGCTCTCGCCAGACTCCTCGTCCTGCTCTTTTTATCTCTGAGATGATGGAGGAACAAAAGCAAGCCTTGAGCTGTGATGTGGTTTCTGTGGTCATGAATTCGCTATCGCTGCATTAGCTCTTCGCATGTGCCTTAAAGTAGTGTTGGTTTTAAAAAGCCGCCAGAGAATGGCATTCCTCACTTACTGTTCACAATAGCTGTAGGCAAAATAGATGCCATCGCAGCTTGTTGGGGGAGCAGCTGTATGGAGTCCAGCAGGCGGGCGGGATACATGCCTTCGGTGAGAGTCATCTGACTGGCAGCTTGCAGCCTGGAGTCAAAATCTACAACAAAGGCAACCAGCTCTTCACCCTCTGAGATGGCCTTGGTCGTGGTACACCAAAGCTGCCCTCCTGCAGGAAACATGAAAGCAGTAAGATTTAATTGACAATATCAGATTGCAGAACTTAAAACATCCATGCTATCTTCACTTTTTTTTTTTTTTTAAACATTTTGATGGCTTATTCAAGGTAAAGAGGCATACAGTTTTTACTTTTACTGTCTTCCTTCTACCAATACAGGAATTCTCATGTATAAGAAAAACAATTTGGGGATGGTTTTCCTAACTATTTGCAGAATGAGTATTCATTTTAATTTTTCATTTTGTCACCTAAAAAGCCATCATTATGAAAATCAAGATATAGGTGAAAATAACTTATGCAGCACTTTTGTCATTATTATTTTCACCAAACTTCCTCTACCTTTTTTCTTAACTCCAAGTTTGTCTTATTTTGAATAGCAAATCACAGCTCAGTAAAACCAAACAGCTGCAAGAAAGAAATCAGATTTCCTCTTAAGGGCGTTCTTCCCCTCCCTTATGTTTGTCACCCTCCTTCTCTAAAAAATCTTCCCTTATGTAATATTCTTTGTAACATGACTGCTTTATCTCTGCTTACACTGACTGAACTTCCTGAAAAGAAGATATGCCAAAGATCTGTTTCATAAAGGCTTATTCAAATAAAGGTTTGTTTAAAAGGGGGGGGGAAGGGGGGGAAGTGGAAGAACTTTCATCAAACAGTAAGATACACTATAGCTCTGTGCTGCAAATGTCACGTGTAGTGCATTAAAAAGAAAATTAACTATGCGAGTACATCTACTAATGTATTTGAATGCGATAGTGAATGCTCATTTATTTAACATGTTTAGACAGGCAAAGCACTTATATTGTGTTATCTACACTCTCAGGCCTAGATACATATCCAATACAGTTATGCCTGAAATAATGTTGCATACTTTATATGTTATAAAGCTTTTTTTTTTTCCTCAGGTTTTGTATATATAGAGAAAGCTATATGTTGCATTCATTAGGCAAGCAAAAACTGTACTCGTTTYGATAAGTAATATTGCTGTGTTTATCTTTCGGCATAACTGCCTTTTCAACTGCACTTCATTTTTTTCCCTTCAACGAGATTATAGTTTTAAAACAACTTGTTGCAAAAATCTGGTAGAGGAGATAACAACAGTGTATGATATGCCACAGCTAAATGGAAGAATTAGGACATTGTTTTAGAGAAATCTTGGACAATTAATTAAACCAGTCTATTAGCTTTCAAAGATGAGCAAACAAAACAGCATCAGTGACAGTGTGTTTCAGTGGTAAAATACGCTAAGCTTCCAGACCTCAAAGTGGTGTAGAAGTTTCCACGCAGAAAAGTGTCTTTGTATTCACCCTTCCATAATACRGCAGTTGAAGGTGCTACAAAGTTTACAAACAATTTACAGTGAGGGGACCAAAGCACACCAAGTCTCCAAGATTACAGCATTTAATGGTGTGAAGCTGAGTAATTTCCTCTAGAGAATAAGAAGATGAAAAGTGAAGATAGTGCCATAAATGTCTACAAATGCAGAATCGTAATGCCTGAGCAAGAATTCAAAAATTTGATGAGCACAATCTACCTTATTGCCTGATATAACTAGTAAATATACAGAAGCCTACAGAGCTAAATTGGTATATAGCCTCTTCCAGAAAGAATCAGATTAAGTTCCTAAAGTGTACTTAATTACTCTTGTAGATGAAAATACATGGAACACACACTGCAATTTAAGAACCTGAAATTGGGTGCTTTTGCTGCAAACATCACACAGTTCATTTTCTGTGAGGAACAGGGTTTCCATTATTAACATGTATTTCTATCTTATTTATATACGAAAGGTGTAATAATCAACCAACATATTTTAGTATATTTTAATACAGAACAAGAGCTCTTTCTAGACTTCATTATTCACTGGATCTCTTAATAAAAATGAGTCACTGGAGAAGAACCACCCGAGACTTTCTCTATCCCAGCAAACATCTTGACATGCTGTACCCTTGGGG
>NW_026623403.1:182269-208426 GCF_030028575.1 Malurus melanocephalus
AAAAAAAAAAAAAAAAAAAAAAAGTGATTAGTGGGTCTCCAGCTGCAATCAGTCTGGATCAGCTAAAAGGCTGACTCAGGCTCCTGGTGCTGGAGCTCCTCAGGGCGTTGACTCATGTCCAGCAGCAGATTAAACCCGGACAGCTGCAGTGAGCAGTGACCCCGGCTGCCTGCACCACCCAGCTCCTGCAAACTGTCACACCTATGGCAGGCAAAGCCTGGTGGGATGTGTGACAGCCCTGCAAGCACAACTATTTCTAGTTAGGCCTAACAAAGGAAACCAGAACTAGGAAAGTTAAATCCATTCCCTCAAATGAACACAAACCTTCAGCTCAGCAGGCTTCAGATCCAAGAAGTACATTGTTATTTTGTCTCATCCCAGTCTATAGAACATGATGCATTTAAGTGATCATGACATAYATGTCCACATTTTCATCAGAACATGGTGTCGTGGTAAATTAAATCCCTGGATGAACTCCCAAAATGATGCATTCTTCCAACTTCTGGAAATGCAGCTCAACACCTTTGCAGCAACAATCACCCATGGGGACMGGACAGAGTGCAGTCCCCAATTGTCCCCTGCTATGCTTGCGTGCACAGAGTAAGGCAGGAGCTGCTGTTTGGAAAGATGCAAACAACTTTCTTTCTCTCAATGCAGTGAATGCAAACATGCTGCCCTTCATGCTCAGTGGGAAGACTGCAGAAGAGAAATCTTCTTGAGCCTTCTACTGCACAGTCAAGCAAAGAGCACAAGTCAGTCAAGAGTGACAGAAACAGTACAGTCAAGTGCAGAGAACCCGTCAGAGGCTTCGGAATTTAAGAGGAAGTTCCAATTGTGACTATCATATGAATTACTATGCTGTCTAGACACCTCCATCAGGGATAAGGGCTTCCTTAGGTGGCAGCTACTAAACAGGAAAAAATTTCTTCCCACAAACATTTCTACAGGCTAAGACACAACTGACATATATACAGCATTCTCTCAAGGGCACAACAGCTTTTCATAATGTAAAGGACAGTGTTAACAACAGGTTTTCAAAAGGATAATATGGAAGCCATAGCCAAGTACTAGTGCAATGAGAAGGAGATAATATGTTTGCATGAAATATTTGCAAAGACAGGAAGACTTCATCCAGAAATGTGAAGGACTGTTGTTTATTTGAGATGAAGTTCTGATTAAGCTGGCTAGATTTTTTTGTTTTTTACCAACTGTTCCTTTAGAAATAGCTTATAGGAGTGAAATTGTTCTACCAAAGCTTTTCCAGGCCAAGTTTCTCAGTCCTAAGATTATGTAGGCATCATAAGAAAATAAAGGATGAACAGCCATGGGAACACTCATCATGTTAACAGGGATGAGTGACTGACAGTGTGCCTGAAATAGTCATATGTTTGGTGAGAAAGCAATGGTAGACTGGTGGGTTTCAGTCTCTTCTTGTCCATAATGGGTACATTGGTCATCCATTCTGGCACAGCAGAGGGAAGACTCTCAGTCAGGCAAAGAATGATGACACTGATATGTGGATGCTTATGATTCAATTTATTGCTCACACACTATCTAAATATTGTCAATGCAGTATAGAATGTCAGTTTAGCTAGCAACATTCAGATTTATAGTCTTTGGCCTTACCAAATACAAAGCAAAAAAGCACCCCTTTTGCTACTATAGGATTTTATCTCTTTATGTGGYCAGATCTTAGCGCTTTTACTTACCCATTCAAAACTGAATATTCCCTATCTTCCAGGTCCAGGTACACTGCAGGCATTCCTGCTGAGGGCCTGGCAAGGAGGCCAGGAGCCCATTGGGAAGCTGCCTGCAACCCTGGGACACCAGTTTGCCCAGCTGGCCCAATCTCTAGCAGCATTTGATGCCCTTTTACAGGCCGATGTGTACTATAGTCAATCACAACCATCACAGCTCCCCCAGCTCTGGAATGCATTCATTAGGCRAGCAGAGCAACCCAGACAGTTCCTCCTGCARTTCCCACCCAGTGTTCTTATCTTAGGACAATTCCCACCTGGTGGTCTTATCTTTGAACAAATCATATTGCCCATCAGAGACAACAGCAAGGGAAAGCCTGTGTTGTGTGCATTGTGTAGAGGATGCACAGGAAGACCAGACTAGATTTCATCACCATCACAACCATTTACACTAAAAGGGGTCTTAATGGTTTTATGCAGTGTAGGAAAAGTTACTCTTGTGCCAGTGCAGAAAGGAAGGTTTAGATTAGCAGAAGACTTTGTAAGATTGGAAAGCTATTTTCTTGGAAAGGGTAATTATGATTCTGTGAAAATAAGCTTCTTGAGCCTGTGATGTATTGTTTTATATCTATGGTTAAATCAAATAAATTATGTGAAATATAACACATAYATGTCAAGCAGAAGAAGAGAATAAAAATGTCTGTAAACACTATGGATTTATTTGAACTGTTTTTCTTGTTCACGTTTCAAGGAATTAAAAGGGGTAATTTATTTAATCAGTAAAGGATGGGAAAGTTAAAGAATATCATGGTGTGCAAACTAGAGAAAAAAAAAAATCACATTCCAATTGCATTGCCATGAGTTCTTTACCAAAAGACATCAGGAATTGAAGCCGTAATCTGATACCTTCAGAGCTTCTACCAAATGGAAAGTTATTTCAGGGTTCTCTTCTTTGTCTGCATCTTTCACTGCAAATATTTCTGCTGCTTGAAAAAACCACCAACACCCTTAAATAAAAACAAAAAACCCCAAACCAAACCAAAAAYTTTCTAYGAAAACGAAAGAGTAAGGTCCTGATGTCCCCGAAAAACTGTGGACTTGCTGTTCTTTGTAATGTTTATGATCAAGATTCTTGTGCAAACAGATCTGGTTCCTAACAGGAAGCTTATAAATCATACTCATAATTGCTGTCAAAACTGCAGTGGAGTGTACTGCAAGTTTCGATAATAAAGAATAGTCACAGTTCAAACTTGATTACATTTTGGAAATTCATGCTGCTCTTACAAGAATCAGTGGTCTTAAATATCTTCTTCTCCTGCCAAATTTTTCACTTGCACTTTTTATTATTTATGAAATCAGTGTCTGCACAATGTCATGCAGACCTCTGCTGATAAACTCTAATTAAGATTAAGACAAGCCTTTTGGAAAGGATCCCATCATTAGCAAACATGATAAACACAAAAATACTCCCTACTTGTCAACCAGGAGCAATTCAGTAACCTAACAGTATTATCTGTTGCTAGGCTACAGGGCTGACAAAGCTTCAATTATATTGTATGGCCATACCTATAGAAAACTATATAGGAAAATGTATCTAATATAAAAGCATTTAACTTCCTCCATGCTATCTGTAATTCACGGCTTCCCTCAATGACAAAAAATCAGGTTAATAATTACATAGCGTGCTGAAAAAATCTTAGCAATGTGTCATGTTTGCACAATTTTTTCTAATTTATCTCTATGATTGATAGACRTTTGCTTTGTAAAAATAATAAAATGCAAGCAATGGGATGCTGTAAACCAGAAGTGTAACTACATCTGGACTCATCAAGATATGGAATCACACTTAGTATAAAAAATATAAAGTAAATTGAACCAATTAAATCATACTTAGATGCAGTAATACACTATCTTCTGTATCCAGAATAAGGAATAATACRGTGTTAGATATGCATGCTAATAAAAAAATTTATTTTATGTAAGACAGACACCTAATATAGAAGAAAAAACTGTTTTTTAACAGCCCTTCCTTTGTTTCCTTCCACATTTTGATTTTTTTTTTTAAAGAAAGGGACCTCTGTTATCCTATTAAAACTAAGGAATTTAACTAAATGTCTCTTCACCCATTTTGATCCTCAGAACCCTATAACCCTCTACCATGTTCAGGGAAAATACAGAATCCTGCACAGTGAGCCTTGTGATGTTGGGTTGCCTAAATTGTTTTTTTTCCCACTTATATTTTGCAGACCTTAAGGAATGATAATTTGAAATCTGTGGATCACAGCCTAAAATATATATATATATATATATATATATATATATATATGGCCAGGCTCACCTAACTCCACTGGGAAAAAAGCTTCAAAATGGATGAAACCATAAAGCCTCTTGATTCATACAGTTGCTTTTAGGTAAAGTGCCTTAAGAAAGCAAATAGCTAAAACCAGCATTTCCACTGAATACAGGTGTTTTATGGATTAAMAGGCATGATGACATATAAACATATATTCAAAGGCAAATCCCAATTTTCCTGTCCTTAGTATCAGTTGGTTTTCCTTGCTAAACTGAGTCTAGTTTTTTTGACCCAGAAACGGCACGCATCTTTCACAGAAGTTTAGGAAATCAATGGCACTTTCTATTAAAACCAGCGCCAGTTAATTCAGAAGTATTACTTTTGTGTAGTAAAATTTGAGCTTACTGGATTTGATTGCGTTGCTGCAACAACATAATAGCCCATTTCCTGTACACACATCTTTTTGCAAGAAGGGTCAAAAGACKATCAGAATTTATTTAAACAAAAGACTGTTGCTCTTAGCAACTTCCAGGCACCATCAACTGAATTAAACCTTCCTCTCCCAATGTAATATTCCAACTTGAAAAAAATTGTGCTTTTTAATAATGGTAATGGGGGTTGGAGTTAATTTATTTTCTTCCCTCCTTTGTTGCACAGGTTAAGCATTTAGGGAAAATTTGCACATCACAATAGGATGGGATCTTCATATTTGGGTTCCTCCTGCTTCTCACCCATGGGGTTGTGACGACTCAGCACATTGAATGCCATTTCAGTACAGCACAAGTTACTGGGCARATCTCTATTTTTTGACATGAACAAAGTACATATATCTATATGTGGACACATTGTTTAATAAAAAAAATATAATTCATTCAAATCCAATACTGTTGAAATTTTTGACAGTAGAGTGGTACAAGGAACAGAACTTATAAATTATGTGTGCCCCTTCTTTGAAAAATGCTTTGGAGGTTTCTTTGTGCATTGGCAAATACAGTAGGAATATGAGTTATTGTGTGAATCCTCCTGCACAGCACCTGATAAAAGAATAAAGAGCTGTGACATATTCTTAAAACAATAGAGGAATTAAAGAGAAACAATGGGCCAGCTGCTTCATTAATACAATCAAAAGACAGCCCAGCACAGAGGAGTCCAGATAATTAAGCACTACTCTTTTAGACCTCTTTTCTGTAATAAAATTGCTAAAAATTTATTAACTACTTCATAGTTGTTAGATAGATCTATGTACTTGTTTATTTGGGTTGATTAATGCCTTTTCAGTATTCTACAACATGCCAACTCATGGTTCATACAAGTTTTTGAATAAAATAATGTAGGAATATGTGATACGGATCTGTGGTATATACAGCAATAAATCAAAGGCATTTTGTGAACAGTCTTTCCAGTTGCTAAATAATTCTTAGCATTTTTCACATGCGTACACAAAATATATACTTTGCACAGCATTTTTGCTATTAATGCACTTTAATATTGGGGTTCCAGCCGTTTCTCCATTTAAGTGTCTGAAAAATCAGCCCTGCAAATTCAGACTTCTCAAACTCTCACAAAACACACCTTTAGTGCTACATTAATGAGATGATTTCTTAGCTTATTCTATAATTGTTCCTTGTTTACTGATCAAAGGAGATTACCAAAAGATATTTAACCTTTAATTTTAACTATCCACTGCATATTATACACCTGCAAAAAATGGAAAATCTATTATAATGAAAAAAATTAGATCAATACAGTGAACAAACCAGTTCTGCTGCCACTTCTACTATTACCTTTGTGTTTAGCATAGAATGTGGAGCCCTCTTAATTTTTAACTCACCGGGAAAAAGGCAAAATAAAGAAACTGCAGTGATATTTTCCAGACCCAAACAACAGAAAAATACTCAGCCTAACGGCACTAGTCAAATTAACCCCCTCCATTTAGAGATATGAGATCTCTGACCAGAAAGGAAGAAAATACTCCTTAGGAATACAGCTCTTACTCCTGCATGTGAGTCAACCTGAGCTTTGGGTCTGACTTCAGCTTAGTCATATGCTGACAGCTGACAGTGTATTCATCTGAATAGATGATTTTATGGCTAAAACTGTCAGGCATTATATAGCTGATAAAGAGGAAAAGAAAAATATGAAAGGAACTCTCCAGTCCTAGGGGAGAGAACTCCTAAACCTGGCATCTCGATGTGAGTGTCAGGGGTAGGTCTTTCCCTTGCTGCAGTACAACTATCGCTAACATCACCATCTTCTGGCAGCAGCTCTCAAATTCACACTGCAAAAACCTTCATCAGCTGAACTCCAAATAAAGCACACAGTTTCTGAAGAGCAAGGAGTGTAAGGAACAGATTTTGACCTCTTGTTTTTAACTCTGTTGTATGCCTGCCTTTTGTTAGTATGAGGATTTTTACATGTTTCCTCCAATTAAATGTCTGCATGTAACACTCAACAGAATTCTAATAGGTAAAGAGGCAAAATAGATTAGCGCTCCAAAAATATTCACAGGAAAATAATGTGGTAATTTTATTTGCCATTTTCCCCCCTGATAGAGCTGTCACAGCTTATTTACCACAGGGGGAGACAGTTAAACCCATATCMTTAGAAGTTCTATGCATTTAAGAGGCTTATATATCTCTTCTGGGACCCTCGTTCAAATCCTGGGCTAATCAGAATGAATACATATCTTTCTATTAGATGGCTCTAAAAAGTCTTAGGTGATATCAGCTCCTGGTGGACGACAGTCCACAGCGTAAAACTATTAAATGTTTGGCACAAATGGCAATAYTTACGAAATGAAGCTGAAAACTGTAATATCCTCCCACATCACAAGAAGTTAAGTCTGCTGCTCAGAGGTTGAAATTAAAGCCTGCCACAAATGCTAAACCTGTTATATTTCCTTAATTCAGCATAAACTCAAACAAGGAAGTCGAAGGAGTTCTTTCCCAAGTTTAAAATTTCTTCATTTTCCCCCTCCTTTTTCTTTGTAAGTTCATATTTTGAATTGAGTGCTACACCTTTTCTACATTTGAATTAAGCCTCACTCACTTGAGTGTTATTTTAGAATTTACTAAGCCTTCAGAAAGGAAACGATAAAGAGCTTGAAAAAAAGATAAACCCTTGCTGATATTGTCCACGTTGCACTCCCGCTACCCCTGCAAAGGAGCTTGGACTTACTGTCGCAGAACACTCACCTCCCCTTTTACTTTTTACAGGACCACTGAATGGGCACTCTCCACAGAGCTTCCCAGGAGACATTCCCAGGYGACGCCCACTGCTCTCCCCAGCTTTTGTGGATGCACCAGATTTCACAGAGAGAAAATGAAGCACTGAAACCAACTACTCTGAAGCAGGGCTTTGGATAGCACATTCCTACAATCACTGCTTCCGTAACAGCACAGCTGTAAGGTGACCTTTTCGTAGCCTTACAAACACAATCATGCCTGTGGATTGTCTTTTCAGAGTTATTTTGTGAGGCTGGAGTGTATGAAAAAAGGAGGTGATTAAATGAGACAATAGATATGCTTTAATGGCACCTCTTTCTTACAGGAAAGCAGAGTACACTGCATCTTATCAATGGATTTTCCACTGTCTTGCACCTGCTATTGTAGGGCTCATTTCTTGCCCCTGGGCAAATGCAGAGTGAATGGCAAAGGTACCTGAGAGGAAGGAAGGATTATATAGAAGGAGCTGCAGCGATAGGTTTTATTTGTAAAGGAAATCAGCACAATATAAGGAGAAATAGGGAAGTTATAGAATGGTAAAACCAAAGTAAGAAACATTGGCTATGAGACCTGCCTGCTTATTCAGTACAGGGGCTGTGCCCGAGAGAAAGTGTATGCCTTTGTGAGAAACAAAACCAGCTTTTATAATGAAGCTGGAGCATTTAGTTACATGCACTGTAACCCTGAGAAAACAGTTGCTATTATTGTGAGTTATCTCAGACCTTTACTCGTGTTAACGTTCAGCTCACAGGTTGAAGTTCAGGAACTAGCTCACCTCAGCTGTAACAACCATGAAGTAAAGTAGCACTTGCTGATTCCAAAATGTCTTGCTCTCACTTCAGCCACTAGCATATTTTACAGTGGCTGCAGGAGAAAGAAGACTCTGTAACAAATCAGTATCTCTTATTAAACAAGCAACCAAATCAAAAGCAGATTTGCATGTTTAGTATGTTCTAAAATGTAAATGCAATAGAAGCTATAATAAGCATCTAACTCAGTCTTTTCTGTTTCAAAAAACCACCACCACCCACACACAAAATCCCATACCAGTACCCCAGATTTCCTCAAAATGAGTTAAATCCCAGGTATTACAGTTCTGCCTTTTAAAGCAAAGGTTAGAAGTAAATTGACTGAAAACTCTCAATAACCAAAAGCATTTCTACCTTCCAAGCTATACACAGTGTCCAAGGCAAACAAGTATTGTAAGCTACTGCAGTCTGCCTGTTAGTTCATCTAGTAAGAGACTGTTAACAGCAGAAAGTAAAGACAGAGGTACTTCTGGTCACAATGGAACAAAAAAAAAAAAAAAAATTATGAATGAGCAAATGGTTAAGATTTGGGTTGTACATACTAACAAGGGTTTACAGTTAAGGAGGATTCTGCACTTGACRACTTCTCCCAAAACAGGCTAAATAAGAAATGCCAGTTTACAGAGCATCATACAGGTGCATAGGAGCTGCCATTGTGCCTGCTTGGTCAGCATGATTTCTAAATGGCCAGGAAAAAAGTGACTGTATACCCAAAGGCAAGCTGTCAAAATTCAGTTTGCAGCTGATAAACTGATTACAAAGCTGCTTAAGACTTTGCTTGTAAACAAAAGCATTTATCAACTAATAATTTGCAATAAACTGATGTAACTCCCAGCTGAGCCCCAAACTGTAATTGTCTTTACCATCTGCCTATTAAAATACCATTCTTCATCACCAAGCAGGAGCAGAAGGGAGAGAATCTCCAACAACTACATAACTTGCATGCTTATAAATAATCTGTGAGCATTTCACACATTCATTATGATTGCCAGGTTTTGTATACTCCATTTTCTCTTTCTGAGAGGCAAAGAGGTGCAGTAAAGTGGCAGCAAAGAAATTAATAAATACCGCCTGGTGCAAGAAAAAATTATGTAAATTCATCATACTCCGCAGTTTCTTTTCTTTTTTTTTTTTTCCTCTTTTTGCTACTCCATAGGAATATCATGATGGAAGCCCCCTCAAGCACAACTTTACAGATTAAACTCTCAATTTCTTTTCAACGTGTCCGTTTTCATTACCTTTCTTTCTTATGTATTCAGTTCTTACAGCTGCTTCAATGAGAAGCCAGTTAAAGCATRCTGGCTCCCTAGGGGGAGTCTGCCAGGGTCTGAGGCATTCTGCAGGCTCCCTGGACTTCTACAGGTCACCCTTTAGAGCATTTTGCCTATCTCGTTGAGAGGATGTCTGAAAATTAAGTGAATTTACATGCCTTTATTTTCTAGCTATTGACAGCCTTAGTCCTGATAAAGGTGATAGAGTTTAGACAAAGTTCAAAATTAACAAATACAGATGTTCTAAAGCTGATACAACCCAAAGGAAGAATCACTTTGTTAAATGCCTAAAATATGCAAGTATGAAGGGGAGAAAACAGAAGAACTGATACCGTGCAGAGAACGGCAGCCCCTCGAGATTGTCTGCATGAAAAATTGAATTTAACAGAGAATCACACTATGATTTAGTGCAACACACTTGACCAAATATTTCTGCAATCTGCAGTCTCAGCCACCCACTGGTCTGAATGCAAGGCTGTGACCAAAGACTGACGATCAGCTTACCTCTTCAGAAATAGCTGTACAGAATGCACAGAGGTTTTAAATGCAACTTGATTTCTCATTGACTTTCCAAATTCAGACCAGAATGACCTCTTTGGCTTTTTATGTGTATGAAAAACATGTCATCATGGGGAGGAATATGCACACCTAAAAGCAAAAGAGGAAGGTCCCTCCTAATTGTATTGAAATGCAAGAAATTGAAGGACGATCCTGCTTCCTTCACAGAAGCAGTTTCATTTCATTCACTGATAATCTTTGCCTACCTCGTRGTGCCTTTGTCTGACCCCATGTTACCACTGGTGTTGCCTGTAAAACACCACCCYGCTCCCAAGAACTGCTGAAAACAATCAAACCAAAAGACAGTTTGGGACCCGTGGACTTTACGGTTAAGAGAGATTTCACTCAAGAAAATTATGCTTGYAAACTGAGGTAATTTTACATGTGYATAAATAWATATACTTGTGAATATGCTGGCTGCACCAGGACTTCATTCCTCAGTTTCTATGCACAGTACTGGGACAGGATTGAAAGTAAGGTGAAACAGAGGGAAAAGTGAACAACTGTGTATATATGATTTTTTTTTTTTTATTTTGTAAAGAGAAATTTTTATTGATCACTAAAACATACTGATGAAAAGTACATTTTCACAGCTCAGTAATTCAAAATCATCATAAAAATTATCTAATCATAGAATGGCTTGGGTTGGAAGGGACCTTAAAGATCATCTAGYTCCAGTCCTGCGGCCMTAGACCAGATTGCTCAGAGYGCCATCCAGCCTGACTTTGAATGCTTCCAGGGAAGGGGCATCCACAGTGTCTCTGGGCAACACGTGCCAGTGTCCCACTACCTTCAAGSTAAAGAATTACAAACGTTAAGTAACTTGGTCAGATGAGGTCCTTGATGTGATAATACTGACCTAAAGCCATACAAGAGTCGCCGTTTTAAAAATACTTGCGTAACAATTTTTTTAAAATGTTAGAAAAAAAAAAATAGAAAACACTGGAAAACACTGAGCCGCAGTTAAAAATTTCTTCTGGTTACCAGGCCAAGGACGATGCTGTAATAATTTTCCATCGGGATATGCGATATCCGGAGCCTTTCCCGCGCTGCTGCCGCCCCTCAGCGCCCCCGGCGGCCGGCCCGGCCCGGCACCGCCCCCCACTCGCGGGCAGCAGGTGTCGCTGTGGCGCCGCGGCCGGGCCGGGGGCCGCCATTATTTATTTAATTTTCCACAAGGCTGCACATGGCCCCGCCGCGCTGATAACAACGCCAGGGCCGCGGGCCTGATTAAACCCCCTCCCCGCGCTCCCCCCCGCTCTCCCGACAGCCGCACCGGGTTCTCCTGTCACGACAGAGAGACGTGCTGTCGTTCCCGTGGCGCAGATGTGTCCCCTCACGGGGTGGGGGGGGGCACCGACGGTACCGGAGGTGGGTTTTAAATAAACGGCCGGATCGACGCGCAAAGCAAACAATATCGATTACAATGTTGTGTGCTCACCTAAGGAGCYGTTTAGGGACATTTCCCTTCTGGCAGCATCCCTCTCTGCTCCGGAAAGAGCCCCAGCGGAGCATTGCCCCGCGCCCCTCACCCCGCGGCTGCGCTCCCTGTGCCCCTCCACTTCCACCAGAACTTTGGGGACAAGGARCCCAGCCTGCCATGGCAAATCCGCACAAAGGCTTGTCCACTACAGCTGGCCAGGCTGCGGTGGATGCTGAAACCTTCAGGAGGGTCAGTTTTGGAGCAGACCGAAGCTGCGACACACCAGTATTGGACTGTRTCACCCCCTCCTGTGGCCTGGCACCCCAGACCTGCAGCCAAAGGCAGCACTGGGTGATATTTCCCTCCCCCTGTAAGATGTTCATAGAAATCACCTGTGCTTACCCACAATCACACAGGTGCTTATTTCTGCCTTAATCATTCCCCTGCAAAACTGGAGAGGGAAAAGATGCAGCCAGGGCTGGAAACTATCCAACATCAGCCACTTCATAATATTTCTGTTGCTGAGCAAAAACAGCATTCCAGGGTGCGTGACTCCCATGAAACACGTGGGAATCGTGATGTTAAAAGTTTGTGGAAACCTTTGAACACTTATCTCTGTCTCATGAGAGTAATGAAGAAATTTGATGTCAAGCATGCAGTGATCCCTGAAGAACTATCTGGCTTTTGGAGGAGCAGGGATTACACACCAAGGTGAAATTCTGCTAGCCCTGTAGTGCTGGCATGAACCCCTGTGTCCTGGCTGGCCCCTTAGAACTGCACAAAATCTTAAGAGGAATGGTATGAGGCTACTCTAAGTAAAGGGGTCACAGAGATTAAAGAAAAGTTCTATTAAATGTTTGGGATGCTCCCGGGAATAGAAATTTTTACGAAGCAGAATGAAAGAACTGGCAGCAATTACCTATCAAGACTCCCAGTCTGCTTGGAAATCTACCCTGCTGATAAGGCTGTTCTCATGATCACCCCCTCCCCGCCCCCCTGATGAACCCAGCACTGCACYTCTCTGGCCAGCCCTATTGGACACTAAATGTTATCTACTACCTCTCTTCCTTTTTAACCAGGACAAAGTATAATGAACAACTTGGAATCTCTCTGGGGTATGGGAATGGAATGCAATCTGGCACCATGGAAAAATGCAGTTCATCATTTGCTAACCTATGTTTGACTGAGACCCAAACACAGTCTCTTGAACGCTGGCCAGTTTACAAGCAGTGAACCTCACAATATCCACAACCTGCTAGAGATGCTTCACTGTCTCATCTCTTTTTGTTTTGCTAAAAGTTAACACTCACATGGACAACCATCTGCATCTACAACTCAGAATCACTAAAATGCTCCATTACTCTCTCCCTTAATGTGTTTCTTCTTGGTTCTGAGCAGATGATCCTATACTATCCTATCTGAAAAAATATGTCCCCATACTTCTTTATTAAGACACCGGAAAAATCAATGCTGTCTATGCCCTGGAAGTGGAAACAGGATTTAGTGTCTATCTTCATAATGGAAAATATTGCCCATGTGTAGGAGAGACAGTTTAGACCCATTTCCCCAGTCCATGGAAATACTGCTTGACATAACGATATAAAATGCCTTTCAGTGCAGCTTCTTATTCTATGTTTAAGTCTTTTTAGCTAGGGGGTTCTCAGTTGGTAACTTTTTCCTGTTTAATTCCCTTTYCTCATTTTCTTTCCCATCTGCTTTCAGCCCTGTGCTCCACCCTGCATTCTCAGTTTTCATTAAATACAAACTGGTAAAATGTTAACTGATCATTGTCGATCTGTAAGCCAGTACAGGTGACACATACATTGTAGCACATATATATATATTTGCAACTATCTGACTTACTGGCCATTACAAAATTCTCTCAAGCMTTTACTGTCATCAGTCTGCTGGGATGATGTTCCCCTAAACAGATTTTGAAAGTTGAAGACTTTGTTGCACAGGTACACTGTAGTTGGTCTGAATTACTGCCACATTACTTAATGGCATTACCAGAGATATGCAAACTGTGTGTGAGATACTGTGCCTTGCATCCTTCAGTTATCAATTCAGCATAGTTCTACACAAGTCATCTCTCTGAATCTGAATTAACATTTTATCTCTCTGCTCATTTACCTGTTCATGGTATAATTAGTTGAATTAACTGCACAGACTGGTGAAGAGCGAATAATGCTGGAGAAATGGAAATAGCTGAAATTGTAACCTTTTTTTAAAAAGTAGAAAGCTTTATTTGGCTGGTTTGACAGGTCATTCAAAACTATGCAGTTTCTTGATTTGTACAATTGCATGCCTTTTAACTATTGCTCAGACATCTAATCTATATCTAATAGATAGATCCAGTTCTCTGGAAATGGAAGTGATAYATAAGATAATCAAGATAATATGTTTGAGTAGGAATTTAAGAGTTGGCAGTACCAGAAAGAAGTTGTAGAATGAACAATGTATTGTGCATAAGAGAAGTGCGTAAGTCTTTGCAGAAGAAAAATATATTAAATCAACAAACAAACACTTTTCCAGGAAAGCAAACACAGCATTTTGAGGGGAAGACAAAAGAAACTAGAAAAGAAAAAATATGAAGGATTTAACAGGTAAGAATGAGAGGCTTAAATATACTATACGATAATAAAAGGATCAGCTGAGGATTTAAGAGGGCATAGCTGGGCATATTTTAAGTGAGCTAAATTATCTTCTCAATAGACTTTTGCAGATTCTAGAGAGGTTTGRGGAGAATTTCAGGCAGTGTTCACTGGGCAAAAATGGAGAAATCTACTCCTGATCTTCTCTGACTCCAGATGTGCAATCATTCACTTATCTGGGGGAATYTCAAATGGTTCCACTGATGGTATACGTGCACCTGCAGAGCAGCTCTCAACTGTCCTGCTATAGGCAATGGCAAAGAGCTGCTCTGAGAGGGCTCTCAAAGCACATTTGTAAAGCTAATTAATATAAGGAATATGAAAGCTATTACCTGAAAAAAAACCAAGTTGCTTTCAGTATTATTTCATTATTAATTATTATTAATAATTAAATATCCTTGGTTTACATATTCCAGGCACCTCCAGAGAGGTTCCTGCCCCAAGGAGTTTGCCATGGAAAGGTCAGATTCAAGAACCTTTATTTATAATARCAAGTACTTAATCTGCAAGTAGCCATCAACTATTTACATAAATAACACCATTTTGTGTCAGTCTTATGGGYAGATTTTGGCCTTCAAACTGACAGGTGATGACAAAGAAAGAACAGGAGACAAATTACAGAAATGACCTGGGTAATGGCAATGAAAATGGATAAACAGCAATGTGTGGGGTAGATTAAGCAATATGCCTGCTAGTGGGTGCAGATCCCATTAATTCCTTTGTAACTGCATTTAGAGTCCTTAGCTACAGCACGTTTAATTTTTAAGGGATTGATCTGTGTATCTGAAAGAGCAATGTCCAGAAGGAGGTAGGGATAGAGGATAATTCTTGGAGGCCATCTGAAAGGTGTGAGTTTTGATGAGGGATTTGAAGGAGGAGCTGCAAATACTCTCATCCATATAGATTGTCTACTTTTTCCCCAATGTAAATCATTATATTTCTTGCCCCAATTTTTTATCGAAATCACTTCCAACTTATTTCAGTCTGTCACAATAATATTTTCATATGAGGAGTGTTGTAACCTAATTCCTTCATTTGAATAATACATTCATTTTTAATTACTGCAACTTGATCTCAGATTATTCAAATAACTGTTTCATTTTTTATGCTTACCCTGACCCCAGTGTATTTATAGGCTTTTATCCTTACCTGATACCAGTGTAATGTAATTATAGATTGTATTTTAATCATCTACTATATCCTAGTGAGTTTGTTTAAATCACTCCAATCCAGAGTCTTTTATTTCTATGCCTTTTAAAATTCTACAATGGCATTCTCATTGCATAAAAGCAATATTTTTATAGTTTACTACAATGAATGAACATTTTGCATGCATTGCTGGCCATGTTTCTAATTTAAATTTTAAAAAGTTGCTATAGAGAACTCTATGTAAAATGAAATCCTGACTTGTAAACAGGCATGGGACAGCTCATCACTCGAAATCTTTGTTCATAGCTCCTATTTGCTCTCTAACATAACTTTTACAAGAAATGCAGCAGAAAAAGATCAAATTCTTTATCCTACCAAAATTAAAAGTATACCTTGTACTAAGAATTGAGAAAATATTTCTCTTTTCTGCTTACATGCACCAAATGTTTCCAGGTTATTTTACCTGCATTATAAAGAATTCCACATTGTATCCAGAAGATAAATAGTCCAGGTGGGCCACATTATCACTAGTCCTGGCCACATTTTGATTCCCAGGGTTTCCAGTTCTCTTTGCAAAAGATGTAACTCTTGGAAGTTTTGCATATCCTGAGATGGTTCAGTTTTGCTTAATGATAATTTTAAAAGCCATAATTATTATGTCTTTTCCCCACTCTTTTGTGCTTATTGAGGCATTCCCCTTTCCCTGTCTTTTGYGTTGCTTCAGGATTCAGATGTAGAATGGGGTCAGAAATCAGGCAGGTGAAGCTACTCATGTTTGCACATCTGCCTCAGAACCAGTATCTTTCTGACTGTCAAACTGATTTGTACTGAGGTAACTGCCACTGCTCTAGTCAAGCTATGCCCTTTTTTTGAGCAGCCTTTTTTTCTGTGATGACATCTAGCAGGAGACCTTAGCATGTCCTTACAACAGGCTCTCTGTTGCGGTGTATGCATTTTTCTACAGAATGATGTAATGCCCAAAGATATTTCTGAATTAAACTTAAGTTCCAGAAGTGTGGTGCAACTATCGGGGCTGTTGCTRAAGCTGAGTTGTGTCTAAAGTACATTGCACACGTGAAAAAATAGTTAAAATAACAAAAGAGAATTATCAAAGCTAATAATAARTCCCATGGTTTGTGGCCCCTTACTGCCATGTCATGTTAGGAAAAAGGGACTGTATGTGTACTGCTAAAATTCCTGTAATTTGTGTTCTTCCCRTACCTTCTTTCTCAAATGTGTAACTAATTTTTTACTTCAAGTACMTTTATCTTCTGTTTCTTTCTATTCTCCCTGTGTGTCCATCCCCTGCTGTTTCCTTTATGAAATGTCACTTTCAAATCTGATCCCTCCTAGTTTCTAGGAAATAAGSGTCTAAAAGGCAGAGAAACATGATCCAGACTGATGTCTGTTGAAARCATAGGTAAGAAATGGGCATTAGCTACTTAGAAGTATAAATAAAGTGTCATTTTTAACTCCTACCTCCTTTAACAGATTATCTCCTCTCAGTAACATTAAGAAGAGATGTGTCACTTGTGACAAAGGAATTGTGACTAGTACCTTAAATCTAATGAACAGAAAAACTGTCCCATRATATTAGAAGAAAAAAAAGTAAATAAGGACAGGGAATATGGGTTTTTTGAATATAATCAGTGAGCAAAATGAATTTTTCTGCTTTTCCAAGATCCAGACTTAGAAGTATGTTTCCCTCTGGGATTTCTACTACCATTTGGTCTAATACTCATTTTGCCTATAATAATACAAGCTTCATTAAAGTAGTAAAACAGCAATTGTCTCCTTGAGATCAAAGGACATCTGTTAAATAAAAGCAGACGGATCTCTAGAATGAAATAGTAGGAAAAGTTTGAACTAAATTTTATGGTGAATCAAAATGTAAATTGTAATCTCACAAGGAAGACACAGAGCACAAAATTAAGTTTGTAAAGACATGGAAAGTGGATATGTTGATCTAGAAATGTGCATAGATATTGAATACTTATCTATCAGTGGCATTTCTAACTATTACAATTCATGATGAAAAATTATGCTCGACTAAGCATACTGGTCTTTAAGAATTGCTGTTAAACAAGACATGTTGTTTATCAGATAAATTATCTGACTGACCTWGCTTCTATTTAACTGATCTTTTATTTGAAAAAAAAAAAATAGAACAAAAAAAAATCCATGTGCCATCAACATCCATCCTGCAAATTTTGTGACATAATAAAATTTGGTACTGTAAAAATTGAATAGGATGTCTCTTGTCTAGTTTCAGCATTGGTTTCCGTGGATGCCTCAGTGAAATCAGTRCWCYTGCATTTAACCATGGAGCATTACAGGGCTTATCAAAGAAGAAAATACTTCAAAGAAACAGACATGCTAAAAATCAAGGCTTTTCWGAAAAAAAMCCCCAAAAAAGCAAAAACCCAAAAACCCAAACCCAAGAATGCCCCTAAAAAAAGAAGGGTATTGGCCACACCAAGAGAGAATTAGGGATGAAAACTCCTCTCTTGTGAGACATTCCCACAGGACACTGGGCAACCCTGAAAGCAGGCAGTGCCAGCCAGCAGACTGGGCCATCTGTGGGCAGTGAATGAGCCCTTTATGCACGTGTTCTAACATCCCACTCAGATTCCTTAGAGAAAAATGGTGGCAAAAGTAGCAATGGGAATCTTTACTCTTGCAGGTTTTATTTCCTTCTGCAAAAGAAGTCATGAAGTTCAATTTCAATTTGCCACTGCCAAAGTAACCCAATCTCTAACTTATTTCAATCCTCTTATTGAGCTGTGTCCTTATACTAATAAAAAAAATTAATAGAAATTATTCTGTGGAAGAGAAACTCAAAAGAAATAAAATCCCCCTTGAACATATCTTAATTCTAGTCTTCTGAAAGGCTTGTGTTTATAATAATTAGGAAAAGATTTTTAAACTATTTTTGCTCTACGTTTTTTACACAATTTGTGAATGACACCTCTTAAATCTGTTTAGCAGTTAGAGATCATGGGTCTGCAGCAGTAGCTTAAAAAGTAATGGTTGGGTTACCTGGAGCCTTTATACACCTGCCAGGGAGTGAGAACCTCCCTAAGAACAATCTGCTAACCTCTATCAGCACACAATATAGACTCCA
Organism: Malurus melanocephalus; assembly: GCF_030028575.1. Lineage (NCBI taxonomy): Eukaryota > Metazoa > Chordata > Aves > Passeriformes > Maluridae > Malurus > Malurus melanocephalus. The sequence continues at coordinate 200,472 of NW_026623403.1, forward strand.
CAAGTGTAATTTATAGCTTAATGCATCCRCAAAGCATTGATGACTTTGAATCAGAAAGGTTAAATCATAATTACTATTGCCTCATCAAAAAAACTGCATTTGATTGCCCACTAGAACAGTCAAATAAATGTCTGGTATTGCCATACCGTGATAAACCTATATAAATAATGGATGGACATCTGTAGGCAAGATTACATGTTTTGATTTCAAATGGAAAATTAATGACAAAGTCCCATTTTGCAAACCSTGTGAAATACCCCTAGTTGGAGCCTTTGATACCCTTTCTTCTGTATTTAAAATGCAAAACACAAGTACGAAAAGGTGAAGAAATATGAAAGAAATCAATGCTGATGCCTTAGCAGCAATTTGGTTAAAATATATGTCAAAGAAAAAAATTAAAAATCTTATTCAACACTAATTGAAAAATAAATAAACACCACTAAATATAAATAAATATATTTAACAGAAATTCTAGTTTAACAATTTCAGATTTTAGGATTTTGTTATGCATCGCAGTGATTTCTTTCAGAACAAAAACCTGAGTATTAGATTCCTTTTTGGACACTCATGATTCATATTTGCCTCTGGCACAATTAAGAGTGGGGACCTTGGTAATACAACCTTTTCACAGCATACTAATTTTGGTTAAAACCAGTAAAACATTTCTGCTGTCATTACCGTGTGTACTTCTTAAAAATGAGGTATTTATTAGGAAATATGTGAGAGTTCTGCACTTTGGTGAAAAACAGGTACAGCACAACATACCCTGTAACAACAGGAATCTCTGTTGGGAGATGGGCAATTCAGCTTGCATAAGCCTTTGCTTGGTGTTCCAACTTTCTATGATTCAGCTCTCCTTTCAGCAGATTTTTGCACTGTCTGTGGTGCAGTGAGATCTGTGCTGGCCAGCTAAAATGTCATTTGAAAAAGAACAACTATTTACTAGGAAATACACCAGAAACACTAAATTGTGCCATTGAATAGGCAGTGGAAGTTAACGATTTGCTTCATGACTGAATCTTGCTAGAGTGGAGTGAGTGATCCAGAAGCAGCGGCCTTTACTTTCATTTTACCAAGACCTTAAATTATATAGTCCTCATCTCCCCTGACTTTAGCAAAACAGCATTTGTTTCAACCCATACCAATAGGTTCAGACRATTGGTACAGAATGCCACTCAAACGTTCTTGGATATGAATTTCATCCCTAATAATCAAACTTGATACACATACTGGTTCTTTGGCATGTCTATCATCATGGCCATCTGTTAGGTGGAATTGTGCCTGCTAAAAAGGAGATATGCCAGTTTTAACATGATATAGGTGCCATCAAAATGCAAGTGACGAACGAAAGACTCCAGAATATGGCAGTGATCAATCTTCTGCATAAAGATGCTCTGGGTAGCAACCCAACTGTTAGGAATATTGTATTGATATATATGATAATTAAAACCTTTGGTTGGCTTTTTGATCTCCAGGCACCCTGTCTTGGTGCCTGTACTCATACTGCAGCATTAGTGTTTGGTGTTTTGCATTTGCTGAAGGAAAAATACATCTTTCGCATTTACTGTCACAGCCCCATCACAGTWAACAGCCTAATTTGAAGGTCAAATGACAGATGAAAATTGTCTTTTTACAAAATTTTCTTTAAAATTAGAAGTGATTTTAAAAAAAATAATACTTTTAAGAATGAAATACAATCCTGCTTACTATCCTTCCTTACAAATGCCTTTGAAGGGTCTCCTTTACTAGTGGTTCTGKTAAAACACACAACTCAGGAGCACTCCTGCTGTCTGATACTCTTCATAGGAAAATGACTTCTCTTTATAGTCTTTGTGCTACTGCATCATCTTTCTAAAGATAAAAAGTACCCTGGTGTAACAGTGTGTGTGTGTGGGGGGGTCCGTCTAGCTCAGACTCTTTCTCTAGAATAGCAACAGAGTAGCAATAGGCAATGTTATTTAGTAAAAATGTGAAAACTTGGCCTCCTCCTGCAGTTCATTCCCCTGAGAGTTCCCAGGCATGCACATGGATTAGGAATGTTAGCGGATACATCCTCTTAGTTCCATTTACAGATCTGTTGTCCATGAATTTGTCCAATCTCTCTCTGAACCTGCTGATACTGCCTGCTTTCACAGGCTCCTGTGGCATCAAGTTCACAGAGTTAACTCACTGCCGTGATAATCTGTTTTAAATTGTTCTTCTCCCAGTTTCCTATAGCACTGCAGGATTTGACGAATAACAGTTCTTCATTCACTTTATCCACCAGCTTCAAGATTTTGTAAGCCTGTATCAAATTTCCCCCTTAGCTTTCTCTTCACCAGATGGAGAAGTCTCAGATTTTTTTTGTCTATTGTCATAAGATAGCTGTTCCCTTGATCACTCTGGTTGCCCTACCTCAGCTGTGATCAGAACTGCACACAGTACTCAAGATTTGGGTGCACTGAGCTTTCATATATGGCAAACTGACAGCCTCTGTCTTGTTCTAAAAACTCTACAGCTATTATGATCTGTAGCAAAAGGTCTTTAGATGTGTTTAAATTAGAAATCTAGTCTCKTATTATTGAATGGTTGCCTTTGGGGTTCAGATAAAGCTGTGTAGTGTCACTGAAATATAGCTGTTTGGTACTTCCAGCTTTCACAGGGTACAAAGGGACRGCATTTCACACCTGGGATAACATAACTATGCATTAAGCCATATAASCATACTAATGGTAAAGGCCCACAGTGTGAGCATACTGGTAATTTATAAACACTTTATGATGTATATAGCTTCAGACATACGTAGAACTTTTCAGTTCTCTAGATACCCAAAGCACATTCTAAGTACTTGAGAAGCTACCTGAAAATGCTCAGCCAGTTTCTAGGTGGTCATAGAAGACTGCAGAATGAACATTTAATATTGCTTTGCTCACCAAAGTTTTCTGCAAGAAAGTCTCCACACAATATCCATTTAACAACGGGCTAGTCTACTAGCAGAATTTCTGTGCGAATCAAAATAAATTTCTGAGAATGCTTTTGACTGCGTAAAGTGTTAACGCTTCTACAGGCCTGAACCTGTAGCCAACAGAGTCGTAAGAAACCTCTGGTCCTAATTTGTTTCTTAATCTGGTGCCARCTCCTGCTGATACATCTGCTCCTTCTTTTCCAGCTCCCTAAGTTACTGGATAGAGGATCTCTTTCAACAGGTGAGCCCCTTTCAGCCAGTGTAGCAGCTGGGGCATGTGCGTGTGGATTAATGGCACCTGAAACATGCCACTCTCGATATCACAGATGATTGTTCTTCTCCCAGCTTGGCTTTCCAAGATGATGCCACCGTGCCAGTGCTCAGAGGAGAAGACCTGCTGTCTCTTCTGTTCTGCTTGGCTACAATTTGGAGAAGGGAAGAATATATTACCAATAAAATTATGTTCTCTATTGTGCATGACACCATCCTTGGTAAAATGTTTGAGTTTCAAGGTTAATAGCTTATTACTAAATGCAGGCTTAGTGTATTAGATAAACCTGAAGCAAGTGTGCTGTATTAGACATTTTGAAGATAAGTCTTTCATCACAGTTTTCACCACTACTCTGGATTGGTAAAAACAGCAAGTTTCTGGCATACTCCCTAAAACTTGTTTCATAGAAACAATCAATCAAAGTATAAAAATTGTATGATACATTTTTGATATCTGTCACCTGTGGCAAATATACAAATGCTGAACACAGTGTGAACATATTTACTCTTCCTTGTCATACCTGTAAAATTCCAACTGCATGTACCATATTTAGTGTCAGAAAAATAGGATGAACAGGAATAGGAGCTCTAAATGAATCTGTCTGAGACCCTGAATTTGCAAGGAGAGACAGTATTTTATTGATGCTCAAACCATTTGCAAATAATCAAATTCCTAGGGAGAAAGAGGACGATACATACTGTCTGTGGGCATGGGAAAAGCAATAAATTTATGCTGCCAAAGAGCACATAAAAATGGGAAAATGCACCATTTTATTAAAAAACATACTTATCAACATCCTACAAAGTTTTCTTTGTTGAATTATCATTATCCAAGGAATTATTGATGAAACTTTAGCTGTGGTCTATGTAACYGTAACAAAGGCTGACATTTTCACAGCTTCAGGAAGAAAAAATGCATCAAAAAGTCCTCTCTCACCTATGTGTGAATATCATGACATCAAGTCCAAATGACTGTCCAGTGGAACTAACACACCATAGAAATGAGTGTGATARATAGCTGGGTAGATTGTCAAGAGGCCTGAAGGAAAGTTATTGGTGTTCATAATGGTGATTTTCTGTGTTCACTGTGTCCAAACTAAGTTCAGATTTTGCCCTAAAAATCAAGTGACATCAGCATTCAGAGATATTTACCTTTAAGTGTGAAAAATATATCAAGCTGAGAAGTGGGAGGTAGCAGGAAAAGAAGAGCAAGATGGATTTTTATTTTTCTGTTCTGATTCAGAATTTGTCTTGCTGAATGCCATATTACAGGCAGTTAAAAATTTAACTCATTACTCAGAACTGATGAAAACCAAGGCTGCAGAATAGAACATAACTGCTCTTTTATTATAAAAAATTTGTAATATATAAAATATCCATTAATTTTGCCCAGAAAATATCCATTAATTTTGCCCAGAAAATACAAAATGTTAAATTGCACAATAAAAGATTTGACCACTACATTACATTTTCAGTCATAAATACAACTTTCATAGCCCTCATTTTTTATAGGATGGGATCCCTGTTTTTATTAGAGTTGGCAACAGGGTAAACTTGGAAAGTGTAATGGAAGAGTGCATGATTAATTTTGAATATAYTGAAATTCCATATCTATGTATTTACATTTATGTGTGTGTGCATGTATTTTTCATTTATATGTACACATATACACACACATGCATACATAGCTCACAAGATTCAGAAAAGCCAGAAAAGGAAATAAAAATGATATTAACTTTAAGAGAAAGGGTATAACCCTRAGCTACCAATCATTATACTCTGAATTATGTCAGCACGGAATAAAACACAATAGGCTGCCAAGTGCAGTAACTATGGATTTTAGATTGGAATTTGGAGAGGGGGAGAGAAGAGAGCTCATTGTGTTTGCTCCATCATTATAATTAATAAAAATAATTTAATAGATGATAAACTCAGTTTCCAAATAGCAAAGGCCATTCAATGTTTATTTACGTGGCTGTGGTGGATCTCTACTTTCTATTCATATAAACAGGTAATAATGTCTTTGTTTTCTTGTTAGAGGTCTGCTACACAGTCTGAGTATCAGATGGACTCATTTCAAACTTGAAAATACAATCTTGTTTCATATACTTGGTGCTTACTTGAAGTTTGATGTTACTAGCTTTGTTTAAATAWCAATTGTACAAGTTGCAGTGTAACAAAATACATATAGCTAGAGCCAAGTCTTCATAGCAGCTCCTATTGTTTTGCATGAAAAATGCATTGACTATAGTATTGCGAGAGTAAATGTGTTGTATGCTGAAAAATTCTGTCACTTTCTATTAGCTGTAAATTATCGACTAGTATAAACCCTAATTTCATTTGTCACATTCTGTTGCATTGCTGCTCTTCCTTGTTCCCATTCTGTCATTCTGGCAGGCCCACTCTGCCCCAGGTATCACGGCATCGCCATCTGCACCCGACATCTGTCTCTCTATTGATCACACGGGTTTAGCACTTGATCAAACAGAGCACGACAGAATACATCTCTTTTTGCAGTACTGCCAATGCCAACTGCTGCATGAAATCTATTACAAAAGCATTCTTTTACCTAGTTTCTGAAACTGCAAATAGGATTCTCTTATTTTAGAAGATTCTTAGGGTTTTTTTTCCTTTAACTTTCTGTCATTTATTGCAGAGAAAGGAAAAAGCAGTAGGATCCCAAAAGTAAGAAATTAATTTTATCCCTGAGTATGCAAACTAAAAAATTGAAATTATTTCTTGAAAGTAATTATTATGTTGATTCTCATTTTTTCTTCAACATAAATTTTATTTTTGCTGTAAAATTACAGTATAAAATAGACTGAACAAACACCTCAAAGATTCAAACATGGTGCCTGGAGAGCCATAACTTTTTCCAATTTAGATAGTTGACTCTAGCAAGTGACTTGGGGACCTAAGAAAGGTACATAACARCTAATTGTTTGATCAGTGACAAAAAAAACATACTGCATCGGAAGATTGATCTGGCATGCTGACCTGGAGAACAGACAACAGGAAATTCTTGGCACCAAAGTATGTCTGAAATCACATTTCCTTGTGTAAATGAAGCACCTATCACCAGGTCCGGACACCAGATGCCTCCATTCTTTTGTGACCAAGAGCAAGGAACTGTTTTCTCTGTGCGACTAGTTAAATAAACAGAATAGATGCTTTAAAACACTAAGAAGGTGTGSACTATGTTTTGCATAGGTATTCTGTTAGAGTGACGAGAGGATAATTTAAGATGGTCACCTCAGAGGTTTTATTACATCTATACGACTTAGAGAAGCTGAACATTTTGCTTCTTTCAGGGGATGAAGAACAAAAWATCCTGCAGTAGAAAGATCACAGTAGTCTTTGCCAAAACCATCTGCAACCAAWTCTGACACCAAAGTGAAATAAAGTTGCCTTGAACTTCACAAAATTAAGTTTTTTGCCAGTAAAATCATCAACACTGGCATAGGTGATGCTATGAATTGACAGTCTTGGGAAAAAGCTCTATCCAGATACTGTGCAGTTAACAAGCTCCAATGCAATTCTACATCCTTGCAGAATAATTAGAAATACTAAGAAAAATGGTGAAATTTTAAAGCTGTATCTACTTTCCAAGCCCTTAGATATGCTTATGGCACAGAAGGTATTCTCAGCAATTAAGGATTTTAACTATTATATCCCTGCTGATTTTATGTGAATTTCTCTTACAAGTTCTCAAGTTCTCAACTAGAGAGAAGTACTGCTAGCCATAAGAAATGGGACATATAAGGCTAAGAAATTAAATTATRGACTAGCAGAAGTCCAATATATCTGCTTCTCAGACACAGCATTAAGGATTAAGAGAACCCAGGTATTTTATTGTAAAGTCTTCATGCCTTCCACAGGTGGATACCATATTCCTGTCAATCATAATGTATTTTAAATTACTGGATAAACAAAAAGTACATGCACTGTCTGGAAACAAATGTTGTCTTTACATTTATGAACTATTCAATAACCCAATAGCCATGTGATGTTTTTCTTAGTTATGCTACCCTGTGAAATTATGTTGAACAAAATTTGTTGTTACAAGCAACCAGGTTAAATGCACCCCAACCAAAATCAGGAACATTAAAAGACTATTTTCCTTGTTTCAACTGACAGTATTACTTACAACACAGGAATTAGACCRGGATCTAGCAATGTATTATTCATTAGATTTTTTTGTAGCCAAATACATTAGAGTATATAGTTATACCAACAAATTAATATTTTAGAGCTAATTGAAATTGTTCTTCCTATAAAGATTAAGCTTCTTCCCACCCTACACACTTCAGTCATTAAAATAACACTTTTAATGCCTTGTCTAAATGATGTCTCACATTAATGCAAAGCTATATTAAAGCACTCAAATGACCAGTTCTTTTGTAATGCATTCTATATGATCAGACACTGGGTCAAATCTGGGCAGTGTGTATGAAGTGGTATCAAGTGGAAGCTAATTAAAATATATTCTCTATAGAACTTTACAGAAAAAAGAGAACAGTAATCATCAGAAGGTAGAGTCTGAAAATGGCATTTCTGAAAGGCTTGCAATGTGATTTATTCTATTTGCATGAGGAAATTTTTTTGGAATAAAGGCTTAAGAATATGGCAAGAATACTTCAATTACAAAGTACCTTATTTTATTCCTGACAATCTCAGTGATAACCTGTTTCTCATTTGCCTCTTTCCTTACCCAAATCCATGAAATACAGTTTGTTTGGTT
>NW_026623403.1:208511-228511 GCF_030028575.1 Malurus melanocephalus
TAAGATAATTTAACTGGTATTTTCTCAAATGTATTTTTACTGATTCAGGGAAGGGGGAAATTAACTGGGCAAAGATTGTCTTCACATCTCCACATTACCCAAGAGGAAAGACTTTCATGAGATGCTGCCATTTCGTGCTTAAATGTAGGTAGATGTGTAGGAAAGGGGGAGGGAGGCTACAGTCAGGCTTGTGGAGTTAGCAAGGAGCAATTAGACTGCATGTGTTCAAGCTTTGGTCATTTTGTCAGATAAGGCATCAATCCCCTTTATCCACTGACTTATCTCTTTAAAAAAAAAAAAAATATGAATTTCAGGGATGTGGGTGTTAAGAAGATGGATGAAGCATTTTCTAAGGATAAGATGAGAATCTTTTGTCTGATCTACTGCAGTAATTCTCACAGAATAATAATAATAATAATACTAAAAACCCCAGAATTAACTTCTTAGTTCCACCAAGTGTGCTGAATTTGCTATCGCTATATAAAATACAGTGATGCAAGCATAAATATTGATTTTTCTTTTTCCTCAAAAAAATCTTGGCTGTACTAACTGTTTATCTGTGGAATAACCTTTTCTTTCTTGTGAGTCTGCTTGTGACTGGTTGTGACAAGACCTCTCTGTTCACAGTACATAGCATAGTAATGTTAAGTGTGCATTTTTTTAGAAGGCTTGTGGGATGCTTTTTTTCTTTTTTTTCCACAGCTCTTCTTTTATTATTCGGGTGATTACTTGGATGTGAGCCAAATTACAAATCTTCTAAAAATGGGACTTTTCATTTGTGCTCACACTCCTGTGCTACAACTCTGATGTTCAATGCAAAAGGTGTGCCTGCACTGCAGTAAACCACTCTAACTGAGGAAAACATACCTATGTTCCTTCTGAATTTTTTGTCAGGTGTTTTTGTCAGGGTTTTTTTGGCTTTTTGTGGTTTTTTTTTTTGGTAGTTTAACTACTGTAATGGAGAAAGTGGCATCTGTGTATTAGCGGGAGCCCTGGCAGGCTGAGCAGCCGGAACTGGAACAGAGCAGGGTTTCACCTTTCTGTCCCTACATCGACACCAGCTTCAGTGACTCTGCTGTAGATTTGTGTCAAGAATGAAAATATAAAACTTAGTGTTTCTGGATTTCCTTTTAAAAAGGAAATTGAAAAAGGAAAGAGTTCCTGAGAAAAATGCCATTCGACTGTATTAATAATTGACAATAGATAAACGCAGGTGTTGTAATTTGCAACTCCTGCCTTTTGTTCACAACTCTCAGGGAGGCTTCCTCCACCCTTTCTCCTCAGCAGCACTAACCAGAACCTTACACACTGGTGTAACATTCTTGAGACTGGCTACTCCACCACTGAGGCCATAAATCACATCTCAGCCTTTGCTGGCTCAAACAAGGGTCTCATTAGCTTAGACCAGAATCTCATTTCATCTCACAACATCTAAGTGGAGAAAAAGAAAAGAAATAAAATAAAACTGAAACAAAACCCAAATAAAACCACCAAACCACAATGCAGAAATTCATCAATCTCCTTTAGCAGATAAACAGCTCAGAGAATGTCTGAAGCAAGTATCTTTGATAACCYGGCAAGCTACTCCCTTCTCTTAGGAATCTCAGATGCCATTAGAGTATAAGGTTCAAATGCTGGGAATCAGGTGAGGATGCAAGGAAGAGTTTTTTGCTATCTCTGCTTACAATGCAATCATGCTTTATCATCTCCCATGAGAATCCCCCCAGAGAAACTCTGTTTTTAATATGTCAGTAGGTGATTCCTTCTCACCTGAGATCTAAAACATGGCAAGAAGTACTTAAAACATCAGGGCAAATAGCAGGAGAAGTGAGAAGAGCGTAACAAAATAATAGAAGGGCATTTGCTTTGGTTTTGACATCTGAAGGAAGTGTTTTGGTTACCAAGCCTGGCATCCTGCCTGCTGCATATCTTAGCATTTGCCCAGTAATTCTGGAAATGGCTTGTGCTTCACAAGTTGTGGTCACATTTTTCTTTTCTGAAAGTATGCGGACTCCATTAAAAGAAATAAAGCAACAGACAATATATCACAATTAAASTGTTCCAAGGTCTAATTAATCTCGGTGTCTAAAAAGTGCATTTATTTCCAATTYGAGCTCTTCTTGCTGTCCAGCCTTTGGATGCCACTGTATCTTTTTCTGGTAGGTTAGAGAGCCATTAGGAAAAGAGAAAGAAAAGATAGCAGTAGACATAGGGATAAAACCAAATGCTATTTTGAAAATGCTAATATAAACTGGTGATCTTTGAAATTCAGATAAAAGGCTTTTTTTTTATATTCTCCAGTAAAAATATTTAAGTGTATTATTGTTTTCATTTCAAAATGATCCAATACAGCCCTCAGGAAGATCCTGTTTATATTGCAAGAACAACTTTAATCCCATGAGAAAACCTCAGATTAGCAGAAGCATTAGAGACACACTTAGCCTGTGTCTCTCTGGCCAAGCAATGGGTTGAAAATTTCACATGGAACTAGGACTGCAAAGATGCATTTATTTCTTGCCATTCTGTAAAGTATGTTTGTGAATTACACAATTATAAAACCATTCACTTTCCTCTGAACTTCCAAGGGAAAATACCATTTTASAATAATTATCTAAATTCATCAGTAAAATCTGTTTAGTGAGACAGATGCTCAATATACTACAAAGTTCAAAAGATAGATGACCTTGTGAGATTCTGAACATAAAGGAGAAATATAAAGGATGACACATGCTAACCATGTTTAGGGTATGCTTTTGTGAAAATACGTTTACAGAAACATGTATAAGCCCAACAAGAACTACTTATCTAATTTCTATGCACATACCTTTGCTATCATTCAGATACTGATGCAGTCCTTCCAAATATCAAAATTAATAAGAAGTGAAAGGAAAGAAGACTGTCAATAACAGCATACAATTTAAAATTGAAAACTATACTGAAAATGCTGGGATTTGAGCTACTAATCTTCAGATTAACCCCTATGGCTCACTTGGGAGATGGTTGTATGAAATACAAACAGCTATTACATCAGCTTTTACAAGTGCAGATGAAGCTCATGGTGGTCAAACTAAAAGCAACACACTTCAGAAACATGTAGGGCTTTTTTCCTGAGGATGCAGGACAGCAGATAAAATATCAATATTCTGTGCACAGCTTTAAAGATTAACAAACCWTAAGGTTTTTACATGTAGCTTCAGATCATGGCATACCAGACAAGCTCTTTATTTTTTGAGTACATCCTTCAACACTAAAACCAGTACCTATCTCTTTGGATTGCAATTATACGTAACAAATTAAAATTAGTGCATTAAATATGAGTAATAAGTATGACCTATACAAAATTGTTATGATCACAGTAATTAGTGGTAGTCATAATTTATTTATATTTAWTAAAATATTAACTGACCATTGCTTAAGAGGTTCTACAAAAACATAGGCTAGTTAGTCCTGAGATTTACAATTCTTGTATAAAAAGAAATTAGATAGTGTAAATTTTCTTCTTTTAAAATTCACTGTCTTTTAATTSCAACAATTCAAGGTAGACTAGGTAATAAACAAATTACCTGATTATTAATAAATTACAAGTATTCTATCAATTTTAATGCATACATTTTACAGTCATTGACTTTTACTATGGAATTTATATAATATGAAAATTCTTTAAATGCAATTACTTGTAGCTTCATTTGTGGATTAGATCATCACTGGAAAGATAAAATTACAGACTAAATTCTATTTTCAAGTGCTCTGGAATAAATTTGAAGTGACTGAATAGCTTGAGTATATCTGTGCATAGAAAATCGAAGTAGTGTATTAGTTATACATATATGCAAAATGAAGGCTATAACTATTCTGATCCCACAAAGCAGTACCTTGTAGAAATAGTAAGAAATGCAAGTACTCTGATGGCTTATCAGGCTGTTTCCCACCCCTTACGTACAGGATCTATGTGTTRGCACACTCACTCCAAAGCAATGCTGTTTGTGACCCCATCAGCATGGCCATGAAGAAAATACCAAAAATAGTTGCAGAAATAGGAATATGCAAAGATTACTTCCATAAAGCATGAGGAGAAAAGTGAGTGGAATATGTAGGAGTAAAATTTATACCTAAGAACAGAAAACATGATCTGTCCTGTGTTATTTAGAGCAGCAGAAAGATGGAATGGAAAATACCTTAACTGAATTAAGGGAACAGAGAGATGTCAGGAGCCCATAGCTCACAACAGCTGTCAGGACCTGGGCAGGGCTAGGAGCAATGGTGGCCAGGCTCTCACACATATAAAAGAAGCTCCTGGGGAGTGCTGGTGTCCAGGAGCATTGCCAGCAGGTGGACAGACAGGTCAGGGCAGTCAGCAGGACAYGGGGTGGCCATTTGGGCAGCAGCTGGTGCAGAAGAGGTGCATGAAGGGCAGATCTACCAGGGAGCTCCCCCAGACAGAACGTCACCATGAGAGCTCCACTGGGGACATGCTGCCACCCTGGTGCCAACTGGGACTGTGCCCAGCTCCAATGCCAGTATGGATGGCAAGAGTGAGTACTCCTGTGGGGTGCACCCACTGGAGGAGCTCCTCTGCTCTATGCCAGAGAAGGTCAGTAGGCTGAGCAGTATCACGGGATGTGAGAGACAGAGAGACTGCTGGAATTGCACCCTGCCTTCTCTGGAAAGGGCCTGACAGACTGCATGATATGGAGCATTGTCTCTCTCTGCATGGCTGAACACATTACTTAAGGGATGGGGGCAGTGGGGACAAGTGCTGCCTGATAACAGCAAGTGTGTTTCCTTTGAGGCTTCTCCCTCTACCCAGTGGCCCTGGCATAACAGGTAGGAGGCTCTGCAAGTGGAACTGAACCGTGATGACAACAATGGTTTATGAATGTGGAGGGGGCTGAAGATTAAGTTGCCCTAAGACCCACATCAAAACTGCTCCCATAAAGAAAAAATGACCTGTCACTGTCATAGCAGACTCTGTCCCAACGGGAACTGAAGAATCAATATGCACTCTGGCCTTACTTCTTAGAGAAGTCTTGTGCCTCCATGGTGCATGGATTAAAGATGTGAAGGGAAAACTCCTACCCTGGAATGACCCTCAGGTTATCAGCCCTTATGGATTTTCCAAATGGGCAGYGATGAAGTGGCAACAAGAATGCCAAGGACAATTATGAGAGCCTTCAGGTCTTTGGGACAACCAGTTAAGGCATCAGGACCACAAGTGGTGTTCTTCTTTCTCYTTCCAGTTGCAGGGAATGATGAAGTAAAAAATGGCTAGAGCCAGCAATTTAGCGTTATTGGCAGAATTTTGTGGGTTTGATCAAGTCTGCTGGTAACAGAAGGGGTACATCTGTCTCAAAGGGGGAAGAACACAGGAGTTAGCAGGGCTCATTAAGGGAGCTTTAACCTAGATTTTAAGGGGGAAGGGAATAAAATCAGCATCACTGGAGATATAAACTTGGGAGTGGTCTGCCAGTATTTGAGGGATGTTGTGCTAGTAAGGTTTTTCAGTCTCTTTTCTTGGTAGATGTAGGGGATGGAGATCCATGAGGCCACAAGGATGAAAGTTTATTGATGTGCCAGAAACCACAGAAAAGACTGAGAGAATACAGGAATTAGAGCTTCTCCCCCTGAAAAAGGCAGGGCTCAATAACCCAACCAAAATGCATTTACACCAATTCACACAGCATGGGTGACAAACTGGACTAATTGGAAGTGTTTGTGCAGCAGGAAAACTATGACAAAGTTGTCATCATGGAAACATGGTGGGATGAGTCACCCAACTGGAACGCTGCAATGGRTGGTTCTTAACTCCTCAGAGGGGATAGGCAGGGAGGGGGAGGCGCTGGGGCAGCCCTTTACATTAGGAATGTTTTGGTTTCTGGAGCCGAATGATGGTGAGGATAAGGTTGAGTGTTGGTGGGTAAGAATCAGAGGAAGGCCATCAAGGCAGGTATCATGGTGGGAGTCTGTTAYAGACCKCCCAACCAAGATGAAAAGGCAGATGAAATATTCTACAGGCAGCTGGGAGAAGTCTCCCAATCGCTTGCACATGGGGGTCTTCAACTAAATCAAGATCAATGGCCTGAGGCTGACACTATGAGGTTCAACAAGGCCAAGTGCTGGGCATTTGAGTCATGCTTGCATTTGAGTCACAACACCCCCATGCAASCCTTGGGGCTTGGGGAAGAGTATCTGGAGAGCTGCCTGGCTGAAAATGGCCTGGAAGTGATGGTCAACAGCCAGCTGAACATGAGCTGGCTGTGTGCCCAAGTGGCCTCCTGGCTGGTATCCGAAACGCAGTGGCAAGCAGGACTAGGGCAGTGATTGTCCTGTACTCAGCATTGGTGAGGACACACCTTGAATCCTGGGTTTAGTTTTGGGCCTCTTGCCACGTGAGGGACACTGAGATGCTGGAGCACGTCCAGAGAAGGTCAGCAAAGCTAGTGAAGGGTCTAGAGAGTAAATCATATGAGGAGCAGCTGAGGGAGCTAGGGGTGTTTATCCTGCAGAAAAGGAGGCTCAGGGAGACCTTATGGGGTTCTCTACAATTACCTGAAAGGAGGGTGCGGTGAGGTGGGGTTTGGTTTCTTCTCCCACATAACAAGAGACAGGACAAGAAGAAATGGCCTCAAATTGCATCCGGGGAGATTTAGGTTGTACGTTTGGAAATTTTTCTTCATGGAAGGAGCTGTCAAGCATTKGAACAGGCTGCCCAARGAAATGCTACAGTTACCATGCCTAGAGGTATTTAAAAGGCATCTCTGTGTGCCACTTAGGGACATGATTTAGTGGTGGACTTGGCAGTGCTGGGTTAATGGTTGCACCCAATGATCTTATAAGTCTTTTCCAMGCTAAACATTTCTATGATTCTATGATTCTAATGTGAGACAGACTAACTTGTTAAAATGGAAATTAAGGCTTATTCCATGCGGTCTTGCACAGTGGTCTTTGTTTGCTTTTCTAATGAATACCTGTGMGGTCAGAACATGCCATTTTGGGCTGACCTTGCCCTGTTAGGTTACATAGGTGTGTAACAGATAGCCTCTAGCACACCCAGGATTAGGGATGCTTACTGAAACTCCTGATTACTTGCTTGACTCACATGGAAAGGCAGTCTGTATTTTTTCTGATTAAAGCATCAGAAAATTCCACTTCAGTGGTGTGTAAAATTTTTATAAACTCTATTCTGAAACAACATTATCATTATGGTAGTCAGACTGTAAAAGATTGGCTAAATGTGCTCAGCTGTAATTCTCATCTTTTTTCTTTCCTTCTAAATATCTTCATATAATTGTCTTTCTTATTCTATATTTTAATCTAACTTTTTGCATTACAAATATGCCTTTGTATACATGTGTAAACATGCTCCAACACCCCCAGAATCCAGTACAAATTATTARTTAGTATGCCCACTAAGATGCATATCACTGCATTTAAAATGGTTCCTTTAAATTTACTATTAAGGTTAACAGTACATCATTTAATGAAGGAGCAAAGCTATTATGTTTTTCAGACTAAGTTTCAAAAGTATTCAATATACTGCATRTTTACAAGGGAACAGAAAAAGGCAGCCTGGCTTTGGAATATGAATGTAATCTCTACAAAGACCCAACTGTTTCTTGTTTATGACAAAGGAGTAAATAATCCATTGATCTGGCAGCAGGGCACCTGCCTTACCAACCGACTCTGTATCAGTGGTCCCTGAACCCTCATTATTTTTCCTCAATTAAAGTTCATGGTCTCCTAAAGTCTGTGCTGAGCAGATGTACAACTGTTCTTGACTGCTGAACACAGAAGAATCACAAATTTAGAAAACTACTGCCATTCCATAAACGCTAGAAGTGCATCATTTGTTGTGGTGAAGAAACATTATAAACAATATGTCTCTTTTATAGCCTGCTAAGCCCTCACACTACAGAAAAGAATATTTAAGTTCAAAAACTGTCACATAAGCAGCATGTTATGAATACTGTAATGTGGTTTTTTTATGATTCAAATAATGCTTACTGAAATGAAAAAATAAAGTCCTCTGAGGGGTATAATACAAAAAATGTGACTTGTATTTACTTAGAATTAGAGAAAATTGATGTATGAGCAAAATCAAACTGGAATCAATGATCTGAAGAGAAATTCAAAATATAATAACTGATAAATCACCAAAAGCAGAATTAAAGTTATGTTTGCTGTATTATCACTTTAGTTCTTTGTAATTGCTTTTACAGAAATAGGGAAGTCCAGAGAAATAATCAGGAGGGCAGTACTACTTGTAATTGTAATGCAGCAAGAATCTACCTGCAAAAACCAACTGAAGGATACACATTTCACAAGAAACAGCCTTTTAACTCAAGGCTTCAGTATTGTAACATATGAAAAGAGACCACATTACATACATATTCTCTATAGCGTGTAGTGTTATATGCTAGAAAGAAAATCACTTCTCAATACAGCATAGGGAGATGCTCATTTCCAGCACCAATCAGCTWAAGAAGCAAATGAAACCCACATTTGGGGGAACAGTTAAAGTTCATACATAGCATTTGTCAGTCTGTCTCCTGCATGATTCCRGCACAGCTCTGTTGCCACAGTATGTGCTGGATTGAGTGCAGCAGATTGTGAGTCTATAGGTCAGAGTATGYGCTTGAAGCATCAATAGCTACACCTGTCATTTTAGTTTTTCTGGGAAGAATATGTTATTGTTAACACTGCAACATGCTTTAGCCACAATCTGACTTTGAGGCTAGGCACTGAATTTTGAAAGAGTCAGTTAAAATATTACCATTCATKATGAGGTGGGGGGTGTTTTCTGTAATGCCCGATGGAGATACTGCCACTGAGGTGATGCATATAAGYCTGTTTGTACTTGGGGCTTGGCTTACTGACTTAGGTTCTTCTGTGAGACTGTAACCAAGTGTTTGGAAAATGAAAAATGCAGAAAAATGACTTGAGAAGGGAGGAAATTATTAAGGATCTCATTGTTCAGCCAAAATAACAGAAAATATTACTGGCTGCAATCTTACTAGTAGAGGTCATTTTCTCCTTTCGGCTTTCACAACTGTTAACTTCTCCTGGCTTATTTTCACAAACATTTTGCAGAAAGCTACTTAATCTAATGAATTTGCCACCCGGTAGCTCACTTAAAACTACTCATGCCGAACTGATGATTCAATCATTATAGTGTTTGTTGAGGATGTAAGCACCTTTGCACAAAAGGTAATGTTGGTATTTTGAGTGACTCAGAAATTAACAAAGGTAAGTACTGCTGTGCACTGAGGGATCAGTTAGCTGTGAAAAGGGCTTTTCTTGAATTTAACGCCAACTGGACATCACACATTTTCATGCAAAGCTTCACGTGTTTTATTTCACAGAATAAATGGCAGAACTGCCAGGCAGTTCCAGTCTTGCACTAGAAAGAATAAAACTAAGCATGCAATATGGATTTTTTTGTTCGTACGGTACAGGATGTGCTTCTGCTTACCAGGATATGGGACATTTAGTGGGTGATAGAGTAAGTTGCAAACAAATAYGTATTAAAAAATTACTTGTTAAACCTAAAAGACCATGCTAATACATAAGTATTTCTTGCCTCGAATAGATTTGTGTACATACATGATATAGCCATGAACTATACAGAAAAAAAAAAAAAAAAAAAACAGGTAGAACACAGACCATTTCACTCTAGCAGCACAGATGCACAACTATGAGTTTAGGAGACAGTCTTTATTAGACAGCAGAAGCTGAAGGCTTTCTTGTTGCATTGATATTGGGTACGATTCTAAAGGGAAACAGGAACAAACACCAGCAAAATTCTTAAGGTCTGACACCGGTGCAGTTACAGTGTTTGTGAAATATTTCCTGTAACTCGTCCTGCCCGTCAGAGCTGCTGTGCCCCACTGCATCTCTCCACGCTCACCCATCTCCCGGAGGAGGGTGATGATACCAGCACAGCCTCTCAGCTGGAAGCAGGCCATGTTTCCCTTGCCTCTGCAGAACCGATGGCAGCAGCTTCGCAGCAGTGCCAGAGCAAACAGAGCTGCTGCTCCCGCCAGGCAGCGCTGGAGCTGGAGCTGACCTGGATCACCGGTTTGGGAGAAAGAACCAGGGGTCTCAGTCCCACAAGCTCTGCTCTGCCRTGGAGCCTTTTTTTACCAGATGGTGAAATCCGCAGGGACAGGCTTCAGCTTTCCACCAAAATTGGATAAGCTCGAAAGCAATGAACTTGTCAGAGCAAAAATAAATCCAGTGCGCTCCTTTCAAAAAGCTCCCCCTTTCATTGACTTCCTGTCTGAAAACATTACTGATATCACATGCTGTGGTACTTAGACAATTTTGGAGGCACAGGACTGGCTAAGGATCAAAAGTTGGACACATCCGTGCAGCTCTTGTGCTTTGCAGGAGTGGGTGCTGCCATACCTGCTGTTTTGCTGAATTATTCATCTCTCTGAAAGCAGAAAGGCAGAAGCCAACACCTCCTGAACTCAGGGAATAGAGACAATGAATGAAAAATAAATTTYATAGCTTTTATGCAGCCTGTTCTACCTTTCCTCAGGAAATGTACAAAAGAATCAATTGTTCTGCAAATCAGAGCTTACACATGCAGATGTGGAAAGARGCCATCATTGTTGCAGAGCTGCACTTAGTGGTTCCTGGGAAGAACGAAGCCCTAACAATGTGCTCCAAAAAGCTCACAGACACTTATGTTAATACAGACTTTCTCTCCACTGTTTTATTTTTTTAAAGTATAAACTATATCTATATATGGACCAGTCTTTTGTGGAACTGGCCTAAGATCTCTGAGTTAACAGGGCCTTTTGAACATTTTGCATTATGAAAATGTACATGAAAATCACACCCATTTTTTTTCAAAGCAAGGCTTCTATAAACTCAGCTTGTTTCAGATTTTGCYGTCACTTGTGGTATCCTCTTCTTTAAATGGCACTGCAGTATCTCTGAGCTGGAAACACGTTTTTTAAACTATCCCCAAATGTCACYGTAGTGATCAGAAATACCTTCTTTTCAAGCATCACCATTCCACAAACCCCTGGGTTGACTTTTTTCTGCACATGTAACAAGACAGCAGTAGATGTTGCAAAAACAATGTAYTTTATTTCTGAGTCTATTTAATTATAGCTCTCATTTCTAAGACTCTATTTCTTTTAGTATGTCCAAAAATTTAGTACAGTGGTGTATCAGTTTAAATGTATCAAATGGCTTTGACATTGAAAAGACTCAGTTTTGAAATGTCCCAAATTCCAGACTCAAATTTAGCTTCACCTGACACAAACTATTATTAAGGTTAATATTAAAAAAAAAAAAAAAAAAAANTAGATGCAAGTTATCAAGGATTTTGTCTCATTTTGCTGTCAAGTGTAAGAAGTAGAGGCTAGATCCTCCCCTGAAAATTACAGAAATGGTGGGGAATGCTAACTCATTGGTCTCATATAACTTCCTATGCTGTCTGGTCTGGCACTGGAAAACTTGCTTTTAAATCCTGTCCTAAATTTGAGTGATGGTGGGTCAGGTATGGTTCTTGATGAGGTGCAGAGTTTGCTCTGATTACCTCAGTAATTACTTTTTAATATTATTAAACTTTTTACATGAAGTAATTTCTTTCCTGATTGATCCACAAAGCTCAGGTCAAAGGACATCTAATTATAAAAAGTTACAGATCCATCTTTTTCATTTGAAAATAACTCTTGGTCAAGAGCTGCAGCAAAGTTCATAATCACATTGCAACTCTCAGAGCATTCTAAATCACTTAAAAGCAAAATAGAGATAMATAATTTATTTGCTGATAAAACAGCAGAAAGAAATCCTTTCCTTACTGCAAAACCAAAGGAAGTTCCATTTTTTCAAGACCTTGGTTACAAATGTAAGATAACATAMGCATAGAAATTATTTCAGTTATACTTTAATAGTGGTTAATAAATCAAGATTGCACATTAAAGTATACATTGACATTCTAAACCTTAGCATAATATTTAATTAAGCAAACTATTACTTTGCTCTCCTTCTGAGCAGGGTCCAAAGTCTGTTCTACCACTAGTGAAACCATCACAGGTCTGAACCAATAATTTCTTTCCTCAAACTGTGTAGGAAATACAGTGAGCAAAATGCATTTGAAATAAAAATTGTGGACAAATCAAGGTTAAATGATTTATGGATCATTTTTGTCTTTTATCTTGCAATGCTGGTTAGCTAAAGAACTTGTTGCAGATCTGTTAGAGGCTASTGGCCAAGCAGAAATGCACATGCTGCCACCGGGCCCGTTTGGAATCCAYGAATTCAGTCTGCATTAACTGCTTTCCTATAAAATGTTTTATTCTTGTTGAACGTTAAAAAAAAAGTATTTCCAAATGGATTAGCAATAATGATGCACCAAACTGCAGCTGTATGTGGCAATTGGGCCCAATTGACAGCAGTGTCAGCATAAGTGCATGAACTTTAGTGAACCCYGTAAGATAAGGGAGTATCTCAGCTATAACAATAGAGGAGTAACTTCGGCGTAACAAGCTGTTAACCACTGTGAGAGTCAGCTGAGCCAGTGAATGGAAGTGGATATTCACATAATCACAGAATGCTTTGTGCTGGAACATACCTTAAAGATGCTCTGACATCTGCAGGGATACCTCCTACTAGACCAGGCTGCTCAAAGCCCCRTCCAGCCTGGCCTTGAACMCTTSTAAGGGTGAGACTTCCACARCTTCTCTGGGCACTGTTCCAGTGTTACACATGYACCCCTGCCTGCCCYTCCCAGTATGGAATTYCTTCCTAATATATAAACCTGCCTTCTTCCAATGTAAAGCCTTYACCCTTTGTCCTACCACTACAGGCCYTGGTAAAAWGTCCCTTTCCAGCCCTCTTGTAAGCCCACTTTAGGCAYTGGAATGTGCTCTAAGGMSTCYCCTGAGCCTTGTTTTCTCCAGACTGAACAACCCCAACTCTCTCAGAATGTCCTCACAGAAGAGGTGCTCCCACCCTCTGGTCATCGCTGGACCCACTGCAACAGTTCCACAGGTCCCCAGAGCTGGACACAGAACKCCAGGTGGGCTCTTAGGAGAGCAGAATAGAGGAGGAGAATCCCCTCCCCTGCCCACGCTGCTTTGGATGCAGCCCAGGATGTGGTTGGCTTTAAGGGATGCAAGTGCACAGTGACAGCTCATGCCAAGCTTCTCAACCACCAACACCCCCAAGTCCTTTTCCTCAGGGCTCTTCTCCATTATCTTCCTGCCTTATAACTGAGGACATCCCTTGAAAACAGACCCCCAGGAAGCCCCCAGTTTTTGGACTGTTGTGTCCCTCCATGGAATAAGGAAATGGCATAATTTGTAAAAATGCATGTTTCTGTGATTAAAAGTATTTTAGTATCCAGGTCCATTTAGCCTGAACAGTGATTTGGTCTTGATCTGCTACACTACGTGGGTAAGTCAGACCTCTCCCAGTCAGCTGTTTACCTCGTGTTTTTAACMAAGCCCTCAAAATATAATCTCTATGTTTTCAGTAATCTATTTCAGTAACTGAAATTAATACGAAAATTGACAGGAAAGACATATGAAAACAAAATTAATACATTTTAAGAGAAATGTATTTTAAAAGAAAACCTATATAGATATTTTTTAAACCAGTTTGTGACTGGGCAATGATAATGTATGATGTGAGGTACAAGGATTTGTAAGAAATCACTTTCTTTTCACTAACATTACCACACTAATATATTTAACATAGACATTTACATGCTTTGCATTTTAAGTGCCTCTGAAATTCAAGCACCAAGCCTGCACATTTCAGCAGCACCATCAGATGTAATGAGTTATGGTACTATCGGCATGTTGATAAGCTATAGCCCAAAGAAGAACAAGAAGGAAGTATAAAAAATATGGCCAGAGGATGGGATAAAATTATCAGCGAGTGTGTTTTCCTGTTTGGTTTTAATCTACATTTAATTAAATTCTTATCTTCTGTGTACTTATGGTCGCATTTGAATGGCGAGACTGCATTCATTATGAATGGTAAAACTTAACTCGGAGAACATTTCATGTGGCTTCTTTTAAAAAAAAGGAAAAGGAAAAATACTGTCTTTATTCTTCACACTTAGGTCTTTTTAAAGAAGGGTTAAGTTACTTTAGGCTCAAATGCTGTTCTGCACTTAACCTTTTGGTTAACTGATTTCTAAACTTGCTCCTTAATATTTTTTTWAATATATAATTTGGAATGTTAATATCAAAATTTTGGTTGAATATAGTCAGGAATGGGGGAGTAATGAAACATATTGAAGTGTTTCCTTAATTCTTAAAATCAGAAAATGCTAAGACAAAATTTCCACTACTAACAACAAATATGTTGGGCTGCATTGAGAATTACTAGTAGTCATTGATTTCTCTGAAATTAAAAAGACATTAAAATATTTTAACAATGACTTTTGAGAATCTTAGTTTGAATTATTGTTTTTTTTCTGTTTTCCAGATCACTGGGCTGACCATGCAGTCCTCCTTAGGCAAAACTCAGCTTTAATCTTGTGTTAATGAGAAGGGCAGAATTGGGTACTTTGYTTTACCTATTTAGTTTCAAAGGTATTTTGGGGGGCAGAGGACAAGTGAAATCWGAAATGATACTATCAGCACAAAAATAATATCTAGGCTAAATCATTAAAAGATATAACAAAGTGAAACAAAATGGAAAGCCTTCTACATATCCTTATCAGTCACTACAGCAACTATTACACCATATATATTTTAAAACATTCCATTTATCTATCTTTTTTGAAGAGATTCTATCTGGCAATGCAAAATCATATGACACTGTGTCAGAAATATCCCTGTGACTTTTATATTGCATACATTTACTTTCTTTCTTTGAAGGGCCTATCCCCAAGAGACTTTAAAGACATCCAGGAGGTACAATGCATTCACACAAGCCCAAGCCCTACCAAAATGAAACCTCCTCAAATTAAACATATTCCTGCAGTGCCGAATACTCATTTTCCTGAGCTAACCTCCACAAAAGCCCTTGAAAACCGATCGGCTTTGAAGTGTGGGTTGATAATTAACAAATATCGGRAGCTACTGCAGGTAGAACATTTCAGGGTCAAAAGTTCTACTAGGAAAATGAAAACATTGGCACCAGAAAGTAATTGTTTTCTTGCTCATTTGGTTATTGATTTTCAACTCCCTCTTCTCCCAGAAGTTTGGATTTTACATAYATTTCCTTCATCCTTTCCACATTCTTCAAATATTATACTACTACTGATAAATAAAGGAAAGGGGGAAAAGACAGGAAGGAAAGGAAACACAAGGGGAAAATTTTAGAATTATAGCCTGAAAAAAAGAATAAAATTGTTCAATGTCTTTGTAGAGCCCATTGGATCTAAATTGTGCTATTAATGGTGAGTTTTGCTTGATAAAAGGCAATCTGAGGTTTGAATCAGCTGACAACTCCGCAGCTTTATGCTGCAGTTTCTCATACAACAAAATGCTATGCCGTGATTGTTCAGGTTTAGCAGCAGAAGTAACTCTAGCAAAGTCCTAATCCAAGAGAAAATGTTGCAATTATTTCACTAGGCAAACACAATAGAGTAAAATTAAAAGCTCCCTCACTCCAGCGTCTACCATTAAGCTTTAATAAAGATTCTGAGATTGATAAATGAGTCATGTATCTTCTGTCATCATTGCTGGGAGAAAAGTTATTGTCATTTCTTTCACCTGTATCCAACCGCATATCGATGTCACCAGAATTTGTCTTTCTTAAGTGTTTGCCAGCTAATTCACAACTAAGCCACAATTTAAGCTGAAGTAAATCACTTCACCGCATCTGTCGGATCAGTTTGGAGAGACAACACAGTCCTGGCTTAATCCTTTAAACACTGAGATATGTAACTATGGCACTGAGAGAAGGGAAGGTGCCTGTCCCACATTTCCTCTTCTTACTCAGATCTGAGGTAAACTGAATCACACTCTCAAACATCTGTCTCTGCAGCAGGATTATCAGAGTCAGGCTGACACTGATCCCAATTTAAGTGCCTCAGATACATGYCTAAAATTAGGGGCAATCTGGACCATAGAGCATGGTATAGTTGCCATTCAAGAGAGATCACACAACGCTTTTTCCCCCTGTCTGTTCAGATGGCATTGTGTCCTTCTGCAGAGACACAAGGTGATGCAGTTTGGGAGACACAACAAAARAAATACAGGAAAAATACCCTTCTTTAGAAGAATCCCTCAATTATTACTCTTGAATTTAGGAATCATATTAATGTGGTCACTTTCCTATGCATTTAGTGTAATTTCCAAGAAGCTGTTGTGGCATGTGAGAGCTCTGGGAAGATGTGCTGCCAAAACCTGCTAAAAACATCATTTGCAGTGCTTTGCCTGTAAATCTATTTTATTGGTATTAGCTGTGTTAGAATAAAAATACCAACTCTGYTTGGAAAAAWAAAAAGGTATATATAGCCAGCTAATCAATTGCATAACTTTTCTAAAAATGTCTTCAGCATGATGACATTAGGCAACTGTGAACCTGTTAGCTTCCAGCTCTGCTGTCAGTGCTATGATATAATGAATGCCAGCATGGTGTTCCAGTCAGCTACTGCCACCTGCTCTGCTTTGGAAAAAGAAGACTCTTTTTTTGGCAGCCATCAGATGTCATACCCAGTGCCCACTGGCAAGAACAATGACTTTTTGCCATGGTCTCCTTTGCTTAAGAAAGTCTTAAAAAGAGGCCTAATGGAGAGGGAAGGCAAAAAAGCTGCATTGCAGGGGTAGAGAACCCCAAGTGGCAGAGGCTCTGGGAGTAACCCCTGGACATGAAGGTGTCCAGGATGAAGGCTGACTCAGATCCAGCTATCTTACTGCTCACAGAGGATTGTGACCCCGGCTCTGAGTGGGTCTCCAGTAAACTTCAGACTTACTCTAGGCAGAAAAGCAGCTCCCATTTCGCAGCAGTTCGGTGCCTGGATGGGGGCTCCCCCCTCTTCAGATCTCTCTGCATGTATGTCTGTGTCTGTGCAGGATAGCMCTGTGGCCCTAGACTCACCCAGATGAAGCCACCACCACAAACTGGGGCAGGGAAAAAGCAATAACCTTATTTCTCTCTTCCCGCTTCGCTGACTAGACTTACCTGACTGGTAGGATTCATACTTTGTCTTAGCCCTAAGATGCAGGGAAACTGAATTTACCCAACTGAGAGGGTTATCTGTTGATTAATGAAAGTCCAGCATGATGGAATATCGTCCTAATCACATTGCACACTGACCAAATACTGCTATAAATGAAGGGGAAAGAGCATTTRCTTTCTTAATGGCTACAGCAACTGGGCTTTACATTGGCAATTTTAGCAGTATTATGCTAAACTAACATACACACATCTACCATAAGCCTAATGCACCAATTTTAATAGGTAATGCTGGCATTAAATGCTGCTCTGGACTGGGACAAGTCTGTTGTATTTATGTTTTTCTAATGTGCACAAGCATTTACCTGAACTGCGTTTTTACCTTGCAGGGATTTTTGCTGGAGTAAGAGGCACAGATTTGCACAGTGTACTTCAGAGTGGATGTATAAAGTAGGACAAAAAGAAAGAAATTATACTTTTCACACTGCTTGTGAACAAAAGCATGACTTTTGTTCAAAAGTGAAACAGTGAGTTATGGCAAACCTGCCCTCACAAGACAACAGTGATGATAAAGTATACAAACCCAGACACATACCACATTCCATAATTTCTTGCATACTCTAAGCCTGCAGTTTGTTTTGACGCAAGYCTTGACTTCTGTAGCCAAAAAAATCTGACTTTCTGTTGTATTAAAGTCAAACAGAAACAACTATTGTTCCATTTATTTTAATTTTATCTAGTTTTCAAATGATTGTGAAACCATGACAGAAGTTGCTGCATAAAGAAACAACACTACAGACTGACATTAAGGCTGTTTTTTTTTAATGTCAGATTTCTGTATTTTGTAGGCATTTGGCTGAGGGGGGAATTGTTCTTTGAATTATAAGGCTGAGGCTTTTTCTCTGTTTATGACTCTCATAACACAAATGTTTTAAAATAATCAAATAAAAAACAGTGCCACATCCTACTGAGATTTGGTGAAATCCAGCACTGACAGCATCCCACAATGGTCCTGGTCCTACTGCTTCTCACGTTTGCTGACTTATTCAGCACTGTCATCATTCTAGCACATCTGATTATGACTCTTTCTAATAGGAATCATCAACCTGGAGTCAAGCTGACAAGGTTTTGYGAGGCTGTGTTTTTCACTGCTGAGGATTCATCTTGTTCACAGATCTTTATGTTTTTTAATTTAAAAAGCATTAACTAACACATCTGAATGGTTTATGTAYATGCATTAAAGCATGTGAATTATTTCTGACAATTGTTAGCCTCCTGCTTAATATCTAGAACATAAATAAAAATTGCCTTATTTAACTTTGAACTAATTTATCTGTAAASGGCAAATCCTGCTTTTCTCTCCATTCTCGCAGAGTTAAATTTCTCTGTTGGAGTGAGGCTTGCTCAGTATCAGAAATGCCAAACTGCAGCGAACCACAGTGATGGCTCAACTCTTCCACAGACACACACTAACACGCTGGATATCCGCAACTCATTCATACCACAAATTTTACTAGAAAAAATGCTTCTCTTAAAGAAAAAGAATTTTAAAAATCGATGTCAATAGTACATGTGAAAGGTCTATAAATTTATTTCTGCTCTCCTTTGGTGGCTGAGGCTGGTCCTGCCAGCCCTCCAGGAATGCAGTCCTTGGGCACAGAGCCACCAGGTCTGTCGGTGTCCCCACACAATGGATCTGTGTCATCAGCAGCTCRACCTGCTGCAGCCTGGACAGATTCAGCTTCTGTGCTCTGCATGGGCTTCTCACACGCTGCCAGCTGAAGTGAAATATCTCTCCCCTTTGATTCGGGCAGTCCAACAGCTTGAGCCCAGTCTGAATCACCTGGGTGTCACACTGAAGACCAAAGACAACTTCCCAGGAGCAGAGGACTTCCACCAAGTGGGTCAAACCCTTCCTGGRGGCAAAGCTGAGACACAAAGCAAACTGCCAGGTGAACCAAGTGAACACCATCCTTCCCACACCTTGCCACAAGCAGAGGCTGAGCTGTAATCTTCAGGATAAATACATGGCCCTATTTACATTTTGAACTATCTCCCCAGACAAACCTCATATCAAAACTACGCCTAGTAGTGCAGGAATACTAGGAAGAAAAGAGCAARAATTAAGTATGGAAGCAGATACTGGTCATATTAGTGAGTACTGGAAAGCGCTTGAGAGCCACATGTGAAGGGTCTAACATGGAACCAGGATCCCACATCAAGCTGCATGAGGCAGTTGTTCATTCCCTCTGTTWTCTGCCCAGGCCCCTAATCTGCACCAATCACAGTTGTTTGTTCATGTATGATAGCTTCTTATTTTTTATCGTGTGCAGTACCATAAATGTACTTATTTTAGACAACACACAGTGCTTGATTTTTGGTTTGCCCTAAAGCACACGGAGCATTGAAGGGGATCACGACCTAGAATGCGTAAGGAAAATGTCTCTTCTGCTGCAGCAAAGATGTTGGGCACCACAAGTAAATCCATGAAACTTTTGTATTTTCAATCAACTGCTACAGGTTTGCTCCATCTGCTC
This sequence comes from Malurus melanocephalus, assembly GCF_030028575.1. Taxonomy (NCBI): domain Eukaryota; kingdom Metazoa; phylum Chordata; class Aves; order Passeriformes; family Maluridae; genus Malurus; species Malurus melanocephalus. The sequence continues at coordinate 228,146 of NW_026623403.1, forward strand.
TGTACCCACCATCAGAGCTTCTGACAGAAATGTCTGGGCAAGAGCCTCCTTATGTACATGAGACTCAAATGTACCAGAAATACAGAAATCATTGCRCTCTGCCTCTGCTGAGCAAACCTGTGTGAAAACCTTTTGTATCATATGCATGGAAAGATRGGAAGCAGGATCTATCCTACAGACAGAATTAAGACTTCGAGTGAGAAATAAGTAGGTAAAACAAATTAACCTAAAAGGGCAAAAAATATTCTGCCTTTATACGCATTTTCTAAAAGTCGCAGTAAAGAATAGAGAGGTATAGAACTGTGATTGCCTCAGCTGTTCCCAAGAAAGAAATGTAGGTCTTTAAATCTGGGGGCAGAAAATGGA
>NW_026623403.1:233807-237259 GCF_030028575.1 Malurus melanocephalus
AAACACCAAAAAGCATGTGATTGATCCAAGTCATATTATGTTTAATATTCCTACAATAACTATGTAAAACAACCTACACAAAATCAAAGGTATGAGGTATTGTATATCAAAGGTATGAGGTATTTTCAGCTGTGGATTCAGCATCACAGAAACCTCTTTGCACATTCACCGGGTCTCTCTTGCCCATGGAAAATGGTGGCTGGCAGGAACGCAAAGTTTTAAGTTACAGTAGCAGCACATGCTTCCTCAGAAGTGAATATTATATTTTCCATTCCCATATTGTTTATTAAATTGCTACATGATATTGCAATTGCCTAACTATTGATAGCATTTAGATGGCTAAACCTATATAGAATGGAATTGAAATCCAGCCTGGAATAAATTTGTAGTCTGCAGGCTGTAGCAGCTAACAGTCAAAGAGAAAAGGCATAAAGTGTTCCCATTAGCATGTTTTAAGGAATCATTTGTTTTATGAACTGCTTTTAAGGGCAAGGAGTAAAATTCTGGGGTATGATCACAGCAGACTGTTGCAAGAAGACACCACAAGTGAAAAGATGAAAAGCTAAAATGAACTGAGGTAGAGCAGGAAAATGAGGGCAAAAGACTTATACAGTGCTCTGAGTGAGGAGCAGCAGCTTGTGTAGTACATGGAAGTATGAGTCAGTTGTTCTGAAGATTTATGAGAATGGATATGTTTTTTTTGGAGTACTGTGGGATGGGACTGCTTTTGATAGAAAAACTGRATAGAGTAGGAGACGTATGGGAGAAAAGAGAAATATAAGTGGAAAACTCTCAGGTTATAGCCCAGTGTTCTGATGGCAAGAAACAGAGCAACCTGGAAAAGGTGACTGAGACAAAATCRGCATATGTGGAGCAGGGACTGCTGTTTAAAACTTCAGCTTATATGATGTCTGGCACTGCAGGTTCTTCACCAGTAGTGCCTATGGACAATGAAGCAGCATAAATAAATACAGGAAAAGGAAAAGATTCAAATCAACAGCTTCTTCAGGAAGAGAATGAGATACAGAAAGAACTGAGAACTGGGCAAATGAAAAAATYGGGGAAATAACACGGTCATTGGACATTTTTGATTTAAAAGCTTGCGAAATAAAATGGTGAACATATGAACATTCACTGCTACCCTATGGATTACCCATAGAGGAATGCAGCTCTTAAATATTTTAGTGTTTTATGGAGATGGAATATCCAGCTATTTTGTCTATCAATAACACACTGGCCCTGCCCCTTCTCTGGGTGCCTACAGGGGTTTCATTTCTGACTTTCCTCTGTAACCTTTAGAGACACAGTATTAAGATRACCTTTTGACTTTCAGGTGATTTGATTTCAGCTGTTGGACTAGCAGTATTTAACTGGTAAACCAATTAAATATCAATCAAATAATCCAGAAAAAAAACCAAAAGGCTGACAAAAAACCCCACTATCTAAGTTTCATTACAGTACACATGYTAGTTTTGTTGATTTTTTTAAAACTGTTAAGAAGAAAAAAAAGCCCATAATTATAGATATATTTTATAACAATTTAGAACACACAACGCCCCCTGACTAAAATTGGGTGCTTAATAATTTACAGTAAATTTTCTTAAAATTACCTGTGAAACATAGGGAAATACATTTTATGCAATTAATATATTTTCTGAAGTAAGAAAGACTAGAGGTATATGCAGATACTTATTTCTGTGAACATACAACCTCAGATAACTAATCTTTTATGTGTAAACATAGTTAATATAGATATTTGCATGCATATATACACATATGTATGCATATGTATATGCACATGCAGCTTTGCCCATGCTCACACATTTTAATAACTGAATTCCTGATTTAATTAAGTCACATATACCTTTTCCAGCAGAATATTATGTAATATATGACTAAACCTTTTCAAGAGAGATTTACCCTGATACTCTGAATTTTCAAAAGCAGACTTCCTGTAAAACCTCATTAGAAATTCTAGTTTTACTTTTGGATTCCTACAGTAACCTGCTTTGTCTGATATTGTGGACTCTGTCTGTGAGTTTGTCTGGTTACAAAAACTTTGATTTTTAAACCCCAGTCACATGTAAAAACAACTGGAGACACTGGACATTTGTTCTCAATGTCTAAGAAAGATGTTCACAATACAGAAAAGCCTTAAAGCATCAATGACATGAAATATCAAGTTGYTTCAAAATTATTTTTGATCGATCTAAAGCACACTGGCTGTTTCTATTAATATTGAAATATTTTTATTTAACCCATGAACAGTACAGAAAAACAGCATCACTTTTTTCTTAATCATTTAACAGCTAGTGTTAAAAATGCTCTCCTTCTTCCTTGTCATCCTAACTGTATTGTTGCTGGAGAAGACTCTACAGGCTTTTGCTTTTGTGAGAGAAATCCTGGGTAAAAAATGGTAATAAGCAGGTACCTTGAACCCTAGTAGTGAAAAAAGTGAAATTATTATAAATAATAATTTATAATTAGGCCTGGATCCTTTAATCCCACTATTGGACTATTACTTCTGTCCAATAGTGTTATGAAATGAAACATTTCTAAATTCTGGTGAATTCTACTTCTACGTATTACTGTTTCCCTGTAAATGGAGTAGGAAACACTTGGTAATACTAGTACTTCCTGGTATTGAAATGCAGCCTGCTTCCCACGATGAGAAAGAAAATCTTATCAAAGTGTTACAGATGTTCTTCAAATGATTTAATAAATACAAGAATATCTTCTAAGTAAATGAGGCAAATATGTCATTTGAATTCTCACAGCTTCGATAATTAAAAGCAAGACCACCAGCTGACTTCTTTTATTTTTTAAAAGCACAACTTGATCTGCACAAGGAATGCAACCTTCTTCAATAATGTTTTCCCTCACAAAGTTAAGAACCTACCTGTTGATCCCGAGGCAAATGCCAGTAGTGGTCCAATATTCATCAGAAACTTTAATTAATTCTGCTTCCCTTCAGGCATCTTACTTTCACCACAGTGGGGGGAAAAGAAAAAAAAAAAAAAAACAACCCTACCCAACCTGTTGTCATTAATATCAGTGTAAAACCAGGATGATGCTTAGACTGGAAGACCTGGAGTTTCACATACTTTTCTCATCATGTTTTTAAGTGGCATCCAATTAGTACATGGGGACTAGGATGTGTCTCAGTGTGCAGTCACTGCCAATTTACTTTATAATTTAAAGAATTAAACCTTCCCTCTGGCATATCCMTTTTGCTCTTGTATAGCTTTATTGTTTTCAGAGAGCTATATACCTATGAAATGGATGAGAAGTCATACTTGATCCAGTGGAATTAGAACACACATCAAATGATTCACACTGAAAGGTAAACTGGAAAGATTTAAAGCAAAAATTACTTCCTAAATTGTTAGAATATATTTACTGAATATTCTATATGAAAAAGAACCCAAATAAAACAAAACAAAACAAAAAAA
>NW_026623403.1:237425-257514 GCF_030028575.1 Malurus melanocephalus
GTTTTCTAAGAAATGGATCAATTCCCTTCTGTGCTGTTGTTACCTTGAATGATCTTGTCCAAATAGTGTTGGGTCAGATTTTCAAGACCTTTTAATGGTGGGCTAAATTCTCATATGCATGAGAGTTCTCACTTTCAGTGGCCATTGCTAATAGCTGGGCTGCTAGAAACCTTGAGGTTCTGTTAGGAACATCTTTTAAGAGTTAGAAACACCTTTACATTTCTCATCTCTCAATACTTCAGGTGTAAAATAACACAGTACAGCCCACTTTGCTCTGGGTTGCTGTGAAGGTACACAGATGTTAGAGTAACCAAATTCGTGTAAGACAAAATACGGTGCAAGCTGGAAAGGATTCTTGATGCACCTTACTGCAGTTTGAAGCCTTAAAACCAAGAATAAACTATGATATTTATATTAYACAACCTTCCATAAATCAGTGGTTTTTCCAGGAATGTAAATCAACAGAGCACTTGGCTGCAAAATTCTTCTTTCTAATCACAGAGGTGTCAATATAAAACTCTCATGGACAGGCGGCATTTGGGTTTAGTCCTCAATCTGTGTGGCTGTTTCGAGCTCTGAGCACATTTTGTCTGYGATCCTTCCAGCCCTGGTTCTGTCTTACAGGGCTCATCATTTGCTAAAAGCATTATTTCAGGACATAACCTTTCCAATGTTAGGCAGAAGAAARAGACTTAGATGACAATTTACATTTGTACTGTTAGCCTCTGTGTGCTCTGAGACACACAATGCAGGCAATTGTGGAAGAGAAAAATGTGAATGAAGCAAAACATTTATGTTTTTGGTTCTGTGGTTATTTTTGAGAGGCAGTACACATTAACACAATAAAATATCTGCTCATTGCTGACATTTTAACCAAACAGTTTTAAAATTAAAACTAAATACCAAAAACAAAAAACAAATTCTACTAATTCTAATTAGCAGAATTTTTGAAACTGGACCATTTCCTTAAAATTTCCTTGGACAGTGTGGGAAAAACTTAGCTAACACATTTGTGTCCGATGTGTCTGTGATGTAAAAGGATAGGACACTTTGGGAGCTGCTCTGGAAAAGCAGATTTGCTGGAAGAAAAGAGAAGTAACTTCTAAAGCTCTGTTCTGTAAATGAGAGTTTCACTATAGGCTTTCAATTTTAATCCCAGGTTCCAATATTTTAAATATAAGAAATAAATTTCTTTGCAGAGAGTGCAAATATTGTGGGGGGAAATGGAGCTAAAGGTTGATTCTTGACTGTCTGTGTTCCCAGGCTCTTACTTTCAGAGTCTGAAGTAGAAAGAATTACCTTCACGTTTTCCTTGCTGCCCAGGGTTTCAGTAAAAACAAGCCCCATGCCTTGACTCCTTTCTGACACTTTAACATTATTCCTTTTTCACAGTCACTGAAATAGGTCACAGCCCTGACAAATCTATTATTTGCCTTATTCATAAGTACTGCAGTTTACCTGGACAATAATTTCTGGCCCAGAGGACCACTGAGTGCTCAATTTTCTCCTTAAAAAAAAAACCAAAAAAAACAAACAAACAAGATGCAGGTGCCCCATTAAATGTTGTAATCGGATTGCACATCCCCACAACATGAGGAGGGCCAATGTCAAGGGATATTCAGAACTTCTACAACTCTATCCTCTCATGCAGCTACTAAGCCTTAAAAATACATGCAGAAATAAAAGCAGAAGCAGCAACTGATTCAAAGCCCTACATCAAATGAATCTATTCAAATACCTGATAAAATGATTTCTACTTTTTCCATTTTTTTCAACAGTGTAGCTGCAACAAAGCTGCTGGTCAGGTCCAGCAGTGCTTTGATAAGAAATTTTCATAGTTTCCTGTTGCAGCCATCACTTGCATGAATGAAGAAAGGACCAGAAGATGCAAAGTCCTCATTTCCTCTGCACCAACACTGGGCCAGCTCTTCAATTCCTTCCTTCATTTGCACTGGAACAGCAGTCAATGTTTATGTTAATACATTTTATCTAATGCCTAAAGGAGGATAAATTAWAATGGTCCAGCTGACAAGTGCTGCACTGTGCTTTATTGTTCAGATTCATAYGACTTAATGCATGTCCCCAAAAGAAGATAGAGAGAAGACAACAGCACAGGTCAGCTTGCTTTCCAGCCAGGATGGAAGCTAGAAAACCCAGGAGCCCCTTGCTGCCACGTTATTTGCTCTGAACAGGTCTCTTAGTTTTATTCCTAATACAAAACACTATGGAACTGCAGATTACTTTCCTCGTACTAGCACATAGTAGTATTAAACCTAACATTTAAAAAAAAGTGACCAGAAACTAGGTCACCAAAATTCACTAATTTCTGGAAAGTGTGAAACACAAGCACAACAACTCTTGGGCCAAGAGTTCCAACCAAAATATTTAAGTTTGATTTCCTATTATGTTCAAAGAAAGYACAACTGGCTCAGGGGAAAACCTTTCATTTTTCTTAAATTGCAGTAGCTTATTGTTGACATAAAGTACTTGGCTGTAATAACTTTTAAACTGTCATCACAAAGGCTATAATATATACATTTTAACAACATTCACAGCTCCCAGAAGTACTAGCTTTCTAGTRGGGGTTTTACCAAAATAACCTCTGCATTTTTAAAATAACTTCACTGTAGCATTACTGCAAAGATTGATCACTTTATTTCATCGAGAAGATCATTAGGGACTTTTGCACATGCTGACAGGCACAGAAGCCTAAACTGCTGCACTTTGCTTGAAAGCAGACAGCCACAGACCCCCTCTTGCTGCTGCACACAGATATGCTGTAACCTCCAGGCTGCCTATGCAAAACAATGCCATGACATTCACTACTCATTTCAGCTCTGATTTCACCTGAATTAACTTCTGTGCTGTAATGCTGGCAATGGCCAGCACACACCTGGTAAATCAGGGAATATGGATGCTATGGGGGAATGTCTTCTGGACATAAGCAGTGGCTGGGTAATGAGGAAACCTCTCAGAAGAGGCATGACCTGCACGAGAAGTGTGCTGTTGTGTGATTTTACRTTTCAGCAGCCTGCCTTGGAGACAAGGCGTTCCCAAACCAGCAGTGCTCCACTGCCTAGGTGCCCACCTCCACCTAGGAAGCACTGTAGGCATATTTGGGTTTTTGGTCTTGATGTAATGTCACTTTTGGAAATATGTTAAAATAGAAGGATACAGCTGTCACGTAAATCTGCTAAGTTCATGAACATACGAAGAAAAGGTTCTTCAAAGCTAGGCTGGTGGGGTGCACGATGTAAGTAGGGCTGTGAAAGCCTGTCTTGATTTAATGATGCCTTTCATGCTGTGCATGTGATAAGGTTCATTCAATGTGTAGTTTGCATAAAAGCCAAAAAGTTAGGAACTGAAACACGTGAGGAGAACACTCATATCATAATCCTACCCTTCTGTGTATAAGCATTATGATGGCATCTTTCACTACAAGAATATACACTGCTTCTGAAACCTGGAAATATCCTACAGATTTTTCATATGCTTTAGCAAAGTGCATTTTGAAAAAGCGCTCATTAAACGAGCCACCAGTTCACACCTCTCATTCATTACAAGCATTATGATGTGTGCTTTGTGCTTTTAATTTACTTCAATTTCAGTAAGATCTGTGGATATCGAGAAGCTTGGCAGAACCCTGAACCCATTAAACAACAGGATACTGAAAGAGTTGCCTTTTATACTTTTAAGAGTAATGGAAATTAAATAATATTTTAAAATGTGTTTTGAGATTTGTATGTTTCTGTAGTCTCTGAAGTAATGCATGCCCACAAGGGTGCCACACTACTTGTACTTGTGCCTTTGGCTTATGATTACAGCTTTTACTCAGCTGAAAAATGTTAAAATTCTCTTAGCATTGTTCTTTAATGGAAACACTAAAATGAAATATGGCAGGTTTTTTTTTTTTTTTTTTTTTTTTTTTTGAAAACTCCAGTATCCTCCTAAAATGGCTAACCTAAATCACAGGGACATGCTTGCAAGCCACAGTCCTGCTCAAAATGTGCTGTTGATCCGAGCACTTGTCTAATACCTACTGTCTGCAATGCTAGGAGGAACAATCGAGCTCTCTTCTTCTTCCAGATGTTCTCCCAACAACAACTGTAAACATTCCTTTGCCAATCAAAAAATCACAGCAAGTTTATGCTACACTGGGCCTTAAATACCTGATTAATTCTAGAAATTACCAAAATAAATACAGGCTAAGTCTTTGCTCATTGAATAAGGATAAAGTAACTTCAAAATCCACAGCCACTGGTTGCCATGCAACCTGCTATAGTATTATGGCAGAAATAAGCTGTGCTTGAATTTTCAGTGCCCTCTCGCTCAGCCTTCTTGATGTTGTGATACTCTAATGCTTCTCAGCTAACTTCCATTAAGTAGTTTTTTGTGGGGTAGTATTCCAAGGTTAAAATGATTAAATAACTTTTATGGTTGATCAAATATAAGCCCTTATTATACACAGTAGGCAAAACCATACATTTTAATTACTTTGTTATCAAAGATCTTGGTATTTACATTTCATTTTTCAGTTATAATTCTGAATTTAGTTTGACCTTCATAAAAAAGAGAAGACCCGAGATTCTYGCTGTCTTAAACATTTTTTCCCATAAACAATAAAAAACCATTAAGACATGGTAACAACACAATCAATGCAATGAGATGTACACAGCTTATTAGAAATATTTTCTACTGATATATTTTATTTAAGCATCACCTTTTAATTTTTATGTTTAATTTTTAAAGACTTTAATTATTTTTCACTTGATAATAAATTTGCCGTCTAAGGGTGATATATCAATATTTGATAAATATTGGCATTATATTAATTCAAAATTAATTTAGAGCTATCAATAGTATTTTTCCCTTAAAAAAGTATATTCCAGRAAAAATACTGAAATAAAAATATTAGTTTCAGGTACTCTACAGAACTTTGCTACTTATTGGTAACAAAGAACATTTCTGTAATTAAATTGCACTAATATTTATAGAGATATGCTTAAAAATTCATGATTAGGCAAAGTTTGTATTTTGCATTTTTGGTTTCTGAAATTATTTGAAGAAGACAGATTTCACAGATGAAGATCAACTTAATAAGGTCTTGTCTTATCTATACATTTATTACAGAAATCTAATGCAATTCAAAATCTATTAACCTCTACAACTTCTGTAAAAACACATTTATTAGACGAGGACAAAAATATCATGTGCATAATTTACACTATAAATATATCAAAATAAAAATATTATCTTTCATTTACTGAAGAGGCAAAAATAAAAGAAAAAAAAWGTCAATATATTTATGTGGAAAGATGTTCAGATCACCCTGTGTAAGAAAATGTTTTATTTTGCCAAATTTAGAGTCACTATTTTTCATGTGTCTGCTTAGGTTACACAGAAATGTTAAAAAGAAATAAAGATAAGTTTAAAAAGCTTGCATTTTAATTCTTAGAAGATTTTTTTTTTTTTTTTACTATTTTCCTATTTTGTCTTTCCAGAGCTTTGCACAGCTTTTCCCACAACGTACAGTGATTTTTAAATATACACAATCAAAAAATATACTTATGCTAGGGGTGGGAGGTTACAGACACATTTTTAAAAAWTTTTTTGCTTTTCAGAGTGCAGTAGTTCATAACAAATAACGAAAAAAATACTAAACAGAAAGCATGAAATTAACAACAAGCTATAGATTCAAATAACCTTGCAGTCAAAGCTTTGTAACCTAATTCCWATAATGGCTCAAAGATACATGGCATAATAACATTTTCTCTTTTTCAGATTGTAATAACGTTCGCATGCAAACGCATGGCCAGACTCATCGTTATAAAATGATTGTTTAACACATTCCTTCTCGGGCTTTGTAGTCTCACGTCTGCATAATGYGCCCCTTTTAGCATCTTACCGTGCGACACTTAAAGTTAGCTCCAAACAGCATCACTATTTTCTCATTTATTTTGTTACTTTAGGGAAAAAGCTCCAAACATTCCCCTTCTTCCCCRGCCCCCCAATTTAAGGAACGACTCCAAACCACGGTCACTGCCTTCTCATCGCAGCTAAAGAGAGGGGAACGAGCTTATCTGTTTGGAAAGGCAATCTCTTGTAACTCCTTCTGTAAAGGGTACGGGGAGCAGACAGCACGTAAGTGACACATCGCCTTGTGTTCCAGAAACAGATGGGGGCACCATCCAATATGCTCAGCAGCATCAGCAGAGCAGCGGCAGCGACAACGCCGCACGGCCACGGGGCCCTGCACAATTTGAGCTATTAATAATTAGCAATGCTAAACTGCAGTGACTCCATCCTCGCTGTCAGGTGTTTAGATAATGCCATCAAGTGTGGAGCCTGGAGCCCAAAGTCATTTTGTAAACTCTATCTATCAGTTTAGGAATGCATTTCAGTTTTCCTAGCGTGTATATAGTCGACCTGTCGGTGAAATTACATTGTATAAAGTGAAATACTGTACTATGCGGGAGAAGATAGAAAGCAGAAAAGAACTTAAAGGAAAACTTTAAAGGATCTGTCATCAAAACTTTAAATAGGCCTTTCTCCAGCTGTAGCTAAATTATTGTACTTCTTGATACTGTTTGCTCCTCATAGCAATTGAAAGCATATGTAATTTAACAGCAGGCCTCAATCCTTTAATAAGCTGTCTTTAAAATACCTTACATGGATTACCTATCTGTAAATCTGCTTCCCATGCAGAATGTGACAGCATTATGGAAATTGTGAGTTCAGTAAAGATGGCATATACCAAAGAGAACCACATCTGCACACTGTAAGATTATACCAAACATTGGAAGTAATCTTTAGTCATTTATAATACTGCAGAATGAATAATTAAGATTAAGGGCTCTATTCTGCCCTTACTTATGTCCTACGTATCTCATAATTTTTTYCCCCCCTGTAAATTAAACAGAAAAGTAGCACTGCAAGGCTTTCTTGTTCAAATTATGCAAAGTTGGTATTCATCTTTCTGCAATTTGGTGTACATCTAAGGAAGTTTGGCAAAAAAGGAACGATCACATATGTAACAGAATCCATACTAAAAAGGGATATCCCATGTTTGCCAAAAGGAGCAACTTGCAAGTAGCACATATTTCCTTATCACTTAAAAAAAAATATTAAAGAAACAAAAACCAAAAAAGACTTTCCCAGAGCAGAAACACAGTTCAAAGAGATTCTGTGCTCTGAGTCACTCTGCTGAATAYGCAGCCTTCCTAGACAAAAAGAAGCACAAATGTCTGAAAGCAGCTCACAGTAAAGGAGTGGGGGAATTGGTAAGTTTTGGCAAGGAAAGGACAGCACTAATGCTCCCTGACACTTGGATATTTAAGCAGGACCYATTTCTGCACTTGATAACACGTAATTTCTTCTGCCATTTACCGGTAGGAGAAGCAGCAAGAGGAGAGTTTTCTCCAAACCCATGCTGGGCAGGAAGAGGAGGAGGGAGAGGCACTAATAGCAACCAAGGTCATTTAGGGGAAGACCTGTGCACCAGCAGGCACCTRTGGTTTCCTTGCCCACCCTCAGCTCCAGGAGTCTGCAGACTCCAAACATACATTTTATTCCTCAACATAAAAGTTCTTCACAATCCCCTTTCAGCTGGGTACCATGATATAGGGTCTGCAAGTCCCGTAACAAACTAGACCAGAATGCAGCCCTAGACCTTACCTTACAGCCTTWCAAATCCCTTTGTTATTTGCAGCAGAAGAATGAAATGAAGTGACTTGTCTTACCAATAGCCATTCATTATATCCCWTCACAGAAATTACGAACCCATTAGTGCCAGGATAACAGAGTCTACAAAGAGCCTYGGCCTTTTCCTTTGCTCTGGCAATTCATGAAAACAAACAAAGGCAATTTTTTTKGAGTAATTTTTACTAATGCCTAAGATTCACACACATGGTTAATGTCTGCTACTTTGGAAACAGTGGCATTTCTAGGACTTGGCATTTGAGACAGCAGATGGGTGGAAATAAATTTGCCYCTGGGGTTAGGGCGCTGCATCAGTCTTCTTTGCCCACTGCAGAACTATTAGCTCATTCCCTCTTAGTGTAGAGCAATAAAGATGCTGCCATTTAGAGCATCTGAATCTGAGTTTTAGCCCTCACTTTATTCTCAGAATTAATGCTGTGTATAAATGTTGGTCATACTAATACAAAAATGCATTGCAAGCATGTGCAGCACATGCAGGCCCTGGAGAGCCTCCAGTGTTAAGTGATATCTCAGCTGCTGTGGCAGCTTTCTCACATAAGGAGGACACTTTCCTCCCCCCATGTGAGAGCCCAGAGAACACACACGTCTTTAAACGCAGAATTAGCTAAGCAACTAACACATCATACRGCAAAATAAACAATATTCCCAAGCTTGTTAAAAGCTAAATATGGCACTTTAGAGAACAATGCACAGTCAAATGAATTTGAAGACTACGTTACCACTACGACATTCTTAATCCTCTGGTCAKATGTAATTTTAAAATGCTACAGAAAGTGAGGAGGTGATTATTAAAGGAKTGCGAACGTATTCCAGCTCTAAAACAGACATAGATAAACTGACATATGCACAGACATCTCAGATGGCGACTCAGCACAAAAAATCACTGGGAAAAAAAAAATCCCTTTGCATTTCTATATATTTTTGGAACCGTTAGTTCCTCACTGCTGCAGTAGCATTCATTTCCSAAACTTCTGAAATCCTCTTTATCAGTGAGATTCTCATACAGTCTTAAGAGAAAGTAATGGTAACCTATCACTTTTAAGACTACAGCTTTTGAAAAACCAGACTGTCAGAATACTGCAGGATGTACAATAAAAGGCAAACGAAAGGCAGAGACAGGCTAGATTTTTAATAKGTTTCCAGCATCCATGATTCTATGATTAATTTGTTCTCTCTCATCCTCTGTTCAAATTGGAAGGAAAGCCTTYACCATTTCTGAGTTTAGCATTACTTCCTGCTCAATTTAGGGATTTTATTGCCACAGAAAGCAGATTGATAATGATTATTATTATGAACATTTGCAAGGCAACAACTACTGCAATATTGGGCTTATATTAAAACGAAAATTGTTCTCAAGTACCAAGAGCAAATGCCCTGTAATCTGTGTATAATCTCACTTTCACAAAATGAAGAAAGAGGTTTGTTTTCTTTCCCAATAGATGTACAAAGTGCTGGAGAACCCAGAAAAAAAAAAAACTCCACTAGAGTAAAAGCACATCTTAAGCAGTTCCTGAATGGAGTCATGAATCAGAGGAGCTGAACATTCACAAAGCTGTCTAAATATACACAGTTCATTTGGCAACAGTACTTCCTGCTTAAATTACTGTGATTTTCTGCATCTGAAATCTTACTATCTGACCCCTAAATAAATGAAAAATTTTACAAAACTCTTGGATTGTCTTGCCATAACTGCCCAACAGTCTTTCTGGAAAAATGAGGTTAGTGGGTCACTACTTTTAATAGATGGTTTCTTGAGCAAGACCTAGGTCGCTTGCAGTTTGACAGATTTCTGGCAAATTCCCTTCATTTCAAAAGATATTCACAATCTCCAGCTCTAATAACTGTACTCGCATCTCTCCATGCCGTGTTTTAACTAAAAAGAGAGAAAAAGGCAATTCACAGATCAGTAAAATGTTCTCATTTATTAGTAAATCTTAAAAAAAAAAAAAAAAAAGTTTCTCAAGGAGAAAGGGAAAAGCAGAAACAGGTAGATTGGAATGTACCAAGATAGCTCTTTTTAATGCTATTTCATAAATGAAAATTTCCAACTTATTTTTCCTCACTGCTTTAAGGAAGCGCCAGGGTGAAAAGCTGCTGCTGACCATTGGTGTAGCCCATAAYGACAATTTTCCAACAGCTCCCAAATCACTTGTGTTGGGCGCATTTTGGGGCCCAAAAATGCCAGCTCGGCTCATTTCACCTGCCCTACATACACCGGGTTGCTTTGTGTATAAAAGACARCATTCTTTTGACATTTGTACTTTTTAAACTTAGTGATTTCTGTGAAAACAATCCATTGACCAAAGGGATTACAAGGTTAACTTCAGAGCATTTATCTCATACCCTAAATTTAACAGTCTTGTGAGATTCATATTCTGGTAAAGAAAAGAAATTAATAATAAATAAAGAATGTCTTTCCTAATCTGCTAATATCAAATTTGAAGCTGAACAAAAAAAACAAAAAAAAAAAAAACAAAAAAAACCAAAACAGACTAGTGAGGGAGAGAGCCAACCTTTACAACCTTTTTAACCTTTAGAGCAACAGTTTATCCTTGAAGAAATAATAACAGATCTACTGGATCTAGTAGATCTACTATTAAACCTGATAGACTGTTTCAAGGCAGACTACAAGAAAATGAGAGAGGGAACTCACATTAAATCAGAAATGGAGATTATTTAGCTTTAAACTCTGCTTTATCAATTCATCTACTTCTCTTTCTATTGCCTTTATATCAAGAACATTTCCATTTTGATTTCCTGCATCTTGTTCTGAAAGAATTTTACCACCTTACATTTGGTGCAAGTGGGTCACTTTTCTAACCTGTTTTATTTACTAAAGCATTGGAGTGATCTTTTCAAACAGTATCCTGTCATCTCTGATATTGCAACTGATGTAAGCCCTGAGAGGTGCATACAGTAGTGTTTATTTGATCAGTTAAGTATCTGAAATTATCTTTTAAATGCTATCTCCTCTGCCCCCTCAAATTCTGGCAGTGTATAGCTGCAGAAGAGATCATCTGTTCTGTCCTCTCACCTCAAGACAGAATCATCAGTATCTAGTTCATCTAGAGGCTAATTCACTAGTCTTTCTCTCCTTAAACWCATCTAATGATTCAGACTATGTGACCTGTTCCAGGGCTTCACTTTCCTTCTCTTAAATTGATTTCAAGTACAGAAGTTGAGGTTTTTTGAAAGTCAGAATGCTCRTATGATGCAATAAAGCTGGATCCATTCATTCTTCTAGCTAAATGAACTATTTGTTCAACTTTACCCTTCCAAAAATATGACTGCCTGCATTAGAATTACTATTTCATAATTCTTTTAAGTGCTGCTCTGTGAAATCATTGGTGACTATGATGATTTTGAGTAATTCATTATCACTAGCACCACTTTCTCTTAATATTCTYAGCTGCTTCTCCTTTGGTAAGAGGACACCAGAATTACCTTTGAAAGAATGGGCTGAAAGATGCAGAGGTTTTGGCAATCTTTTTGTTTTTCCCTTCCTGTTTCATACTCCATGCCTATATTTTCCTGGCCAGAATTTCTGGGTTTGTTGTTTACTTGAAGTTCCAAGGGTGAAAAAATAAATTTTCTTTTCCCCCAACAGAAAAAAGGAATTTCCTGTAGCATGACAGTGGAAGGAAGATGGATATATAAAAGAAGTAAAAAAACCCCAAGAATAAAWGAAAGCTTAAATCTATTAACAACAGATAGAGGTAACATCTTCATTTTATCTGTATGTCTAAGGAACATTTTAAAACAGAGATCAACTAATTACACATTGCAACCACTTATTTAGTAATAAGCTTATGTGCTGCCATACAAATAAATATGCAAATGCAAATAGCACTATTCCTGCCCTGAGGTTTCTAACAATCTTAAGTGACACAACATCTAAGTTAATATAGGTAGAACACCCCTAATATGGATAGAATTTAAAASTGTATGTTTAAGGGCGTTGTTTTGTTTGCAGGTGAAGAAAGGTTCAGTGCTGCAAAATGAACAGTTCTTTAGAAACAAGTACTTTGCCTCAGAGAAGAAATCAAGAGAGCAAACTTCCTAACCCAGACCCGGTCTATTCCACATCCAGCTTGGGTTTGCAGGTTCCAGCATCCTCCTTTATCCTCTTCCCTCGGTAGCTACTTCTGGAATGCGTTTTCCCTTTCTCCTGGTATTTTTTATTTCTCCCTCAGTTTACCTATTCTCAGATTCCCTTTCTGTCTCCACAGCAGAATGCCTGATGAGCTCCATACCTCTTTCTCACTTGGATTTGTATTGGGTTATAGGAATCTTAGACTAATGGAACAACAAATTTACCACTCTGCTCCATACCAAAGCTCAGTTTGCCTCATTTTTCTGATGTCGAGCTCCCCAGTTCAAAACAGCTCTTAATCTCCCTTCAGATCTTATTTAAGACTACATCTACCCTTCTCATATTACCTTTCAAAAGCACAGCCTTCCCTATCCATCCACTCCACAAAGATGCCCCTGTTAATTGCAGAAACCTTACAATAGTGGCATCTAGTCAGAATGCTGTTATCAATATACTTCCTTTCCATTGCCTCGGCCATGTGATGTCTGTCTTTGCCTCTCTCTGCACCTTTCCCTCTTCTTCTGGATGAAACAAAATATTTGTCCTCGCTTGGACAGAATATTTTCTTCTCCTTTCACTTGGTACCTTGAAGTCTGCTCCATCCTCCCCTGCTACATGAGCCAAGTCTCCAACTCACACTTCCTGTATTTGCAAAACCCAGTGTCTGTAATCTGTCCTTGGGGCTTCTGATACACCTTCCAACAGCACCCATAGAGCTTTTCTGCTTTCAAATCCAAATCTCCCTTCCCCTTCTCATAGATCTATACACTTGTTTGGTGCAGTGTGCTGAGACCAATGTATTGACTGAATACTTTCTGAATGCTTAAACATGTTGCCTGTCTGAATTTTGCTCCTTTTTTTTTTTTTTTCCCAGTTGTGTTCTCATTCCTGTTAAAGCAGCAGAAGAAATAATTATGAAAAAATATTCAAGGTTTTGAAAACATTTAAATTTAAAATATTTCCCCTGCAAATCTAAATAAAATTGTATGGAAAATATATTGAAAAATACAATCAAACTATAAACAATGTCTGTATTTAATTTGGGGATGAGGTGACAAAATACTGAGCATTTAGTCCTTCTTTAAGTGAAAACACTGTGCAAATATAGAACTGTTGCACAGAATTCCAGGACAGTATTATAGTGGTTAACAAATATATAGTTTAAAAAAAATCCAAACAATGGTTACACATTTYTGTGACCCAACCTGTAAGTGACTAAATCTAAGTTATCTAGACTAATTAAATGAAGATACCATAAATTTACAAGTTTGAATTTAAATTATTTTAAATTTAATTTAAAATAAGTTCAAAATTATAGTATTACAAGTATTACTACTACTGTCATAGAGTTAAGAACCCCACCTCCCAAGAAAGTATGTGTCCAGTTATCCTTCCCACATGTAATGAAACATGGACTTTTCAATTATGGTGAGGGATGTCCCTTGAGTTGTAAAAGAACCAGCCAAAACACCAGATTCYGACACAGAGAAATTTTTATCTGAATTCAAACTTTTCATTTAGTGTTCATCTATGATGAATGGAAAAAAGGAAAATAAATTCATTCTTGTCCTGAATTCACACACTATATAGTTTGAATAGCTGTAGTATGAACTCTCCCTTCAGAGAAAATATACTATAAAATGCACATTGCTACTAACCTCTGCTGCAATCTTGTGGTAACAAAAGTATATTTTATGTTTTGAGTTAGATTGGATTCCAGCTTTCCAAAAGTGGAAGGAAAAGGCAGCAATCTACTTTTCTACTCAGTTTTCAAGGTCTGATAAAAAAGTTGTAACAGGACTGTGCTAGGCTAAAATAAACATAGATAGCAAGGCATTGTTAGAAAAAAAATTAAACATGTCCTTTGTAAGTTTGTCAGGAAAATATCACTGTGATAAAAAGTCTCCTTTTGGGGCAGAGGATGCTTGGAGACAGGCACTGGAAGACAGTCTTTAGTGATTCAGGCTGGAGATAGCTGACAATGGACTGTGCCCAAGGATTGGCCAGGCAATGTGGGAGCCATTGCACAGGGAGCGTCTGCACACAGCTGCTGCTCACACGCATTTTTTAATAATATTTGGCCCAAATGTAAGAACTTGATCTTTTTCAATCCAAATATTTCTTTGTGTTCTGGAAGGGAAGTTGGGAATTGCCRTGCCACCTCTCCCTGCACTTCAGCAGGAGATGCTGGGCACCAGGGTATGGAGGCACCCTGCTCCCACCCAGCCTCCCGGCTGTTTCAGCACCCACCTCACAGAAAGCCCACCAGTGCTCCAAGCTGGGACTGAAAACTGATTTGCTGCCACAAAGACTACATAAAACTGAAAAAATCAGGCTTTTTTCCTTAGGTGTAGGCTATCATATTGATATGTGTGAGAGATTCTAATGATAGAGGCAGTCTCTGCAGATTTAGCAAGGCTTCCCATTAACACCTCAGCACCTCTTTCCCCTCAGCAAGGCTCCTTCAGGAAGCAGCTAAGAAWGGAAATGCTGCCAGCACAACTGTATGAAAGCTACCCTGCCAGAGATCCATGTGGGATACTGATGATCAACGTTACAGCTTAAAAGACTTCCTTTTTCTGCAGAGAAATACAGCTGTGGTCCTTCAGGAGAAAAAAAGTTGCATAATTTCCACTTCTCTGTGTGGATTTTTCCCAGCTGATTCATTGTCTGGATCTTTTTCATGCAGTACTTTCTGCTGTTTTTGAAACCTCCTACAGACACATTTTTCTGAAGTTCACAAACCATCATTCAGAGAGAATTCTGAACTGGACCCACCATTAGCATTCTCCTAGTAAAGACCAGGATCAAATGCCTTGCTTAATGGTTTTCCATATTGGAGCAACAAAAATAACGGAACCTCGCTAAATTATAAAACCATAAAATAAAAGTACCACTACAAACAATTTGTTTTCATAAATTTAGCTGCCCATTGGGCATATGAGTTTTGACCTTGCTCATTYTGTACTTCTACATTTTTGTGTTTTTCTGATGTTTAGACAAAGCATTTTGTTTAACTTTTGTTAAGGAAAAAGACCTGTGACATAAAACACTGCAAATTCAGGATAATTTAGTGCCCAATCTATRGGGCACTTACATTTCATGCTGTTCTCTTTTGCCCATGCTGTTCTTGCAGTCACAATTCCAGCTCAATTTTTAGACTAAAGTGATAATGATGCTTTATTTCACATTTTCTGGTTTTGGTGTATTTATAGATAATTTTTAAGATGGTAAGAACTGTCAATCTCTTAAATTTAGAATGTAWGTATTTATCTTTTCATTAAAAGCTTTATAAAGCTGGTAGTGCACCAACTAACTTGGTATTAAGACTATAATAGTTCAAGATGCTGTGAAAATGGACAATGGCACTATATTTTACACAAAATTGTACTGGCCACAAAACTGTAACTTTAAAAATGCACATTATGTTTTTAATCTGKCACCAATTCTGTAGAGACCCAAATTCTCTTAAAAGAGATGCTCAATTACTATTTGTATATCTAAGTCCAYATGCAGATTTATTCTATTTTGGTGCATTAAGACACTGACTTTATTTCCAAGTTTGAAGCATGTACCCGATTCTCCTCTGCAAGGAGATTCAGGTGACTGGGAGTTTGGCTTGCACCCCTTTCTACTCTGCCAGGCCATAAGCCAATATTACAAGCTGCATTTTTTACTTTTCTGAGTCATCCAGATAAAAGGAAAAAACAGTAAAATTCCCTGCACCATGCACCACTCAGATAACAAACAGACAAATAAAAATAAGCAAAACAACATCAATCTTTATGTATACATTAAAATGAAAATACAGTCTTTCATAWCCCATGAGTTTGATTCCTTTTTCATCTTTTTCACTTTCCACTTTCCTGTCCTTACCCTGGTTTTTGCCCTCTAAAAGCAAGCTACCCCTCCTCTGTACTCCTGCAGTCATGGAYGCTGTTCTTATTTCTGGTGAGAGGCTCTMACTCCCTCTCTGCCTCGCCAATATCCACAACACAGATGTCCTAAATATTCTTCCTTACAGCTTCCCAACAGGGAAATGTTCACCTTTCCCATCTAACTCCAGCGTGCCCCCCTCCCTGGCCTGGATCAGTATCTTTCCAACATCCAGCAGCTGGGGCGGACTGCCTCTTTCCCTCTACAGCCTTAATTGTCAAACGGCTTTGTGGGACTCCAGGTGAGTAAAAAAGCAGCAGAATTAAGGAATCAGGAAAAGGACACACGGGGCTAAGCTGGGATGGGTGGCTCTGGCAGCACAGCACCCTGGCAGCTGGACACCGCCGTGCCCGGCCTCCCACCGGCTCTGCCCACGCCTGCCACGGCCAGGGAGCCTGCTGCACAAGAAGATTGCCACAGGGAATAAAAGAAAAACCTGAGGGGTAAAAATTGATAGCTTCCAATTAAAATTACCATACTGTAATTTTGTTAGTTATCAGTGACAGACTAAAGTACATGGCAGCTTAACTGACAAGAAAATGTCCTTTTGGGCATAATACAGTGTACAGATCTTTGACTTTTTAACATGCAGTGTCCAGATGGTACTTTTTTTGCTTCACGTTGCGATCAGGAGGCAGAAAGGCCATTTCGGAAACAGTGACAGTGAAAGCCAGGATAGATCAGAGGCACACGAGGCTGCCTGAACGTACGAGGATGTATCGTATCATTGCAGGTAATCCTCACACGAGGGTACGAACACTACGAAGGATATTTTCTAAAGCTATTTGCTGGAGACACTATCAAGTGCACTTAGAGCAGTGGTTTGTGTGGCTGATTAGAAACCTACCCTGCTGTTGCTGAATGCCCGTTAAGACAAGGAACATTTTATTTACAAGATGTAAAGGAAAACGATTGCCGAATAATAAAATGTTCCACTACATTCCAGCATGCTATATTAACTTAGGAATGCTATTGTATAGTAAAAAGTTGTGCCCTCTTCATTTTTTCCCGCAGTCTTTACTTTAGAGATGTGCACAAAGCGCTTCCCCCCACCCTACAGGAAAGATAATCTTTCTTCTTCAGCACAGCACAAATCCCGCGGCTAACTCCCCTTGTGAACCTGAGTGGTATTGACATGGGGGTGTAGAGTCAGGCAAAAAACCAGGCATCTTCTGATGAAACACATAAACTACACACATTCAAGAACAAAACAAAAATCTTCTAAAAGCCTGTGTGTAAGATAAGACTGCCTTGGGGGCAGCTCGAACTTGCGGTCTTGGCCATTTACTCAGGATTTTACAGAGCCATCTATTACAGTATTCAACAAAAAGAAGTACTTCAAAAAGCTTCCTTTTTTTTTTTTTCAGTTGGAAGTATAATAATTTCTAAGTCAAAATTTGGAAGTGTTCCCAGTTTTTGGCAGTAAAATGATAATACTGGGCATATCATTTTAAAGTGGAATCTCATGGAAGTTAATTCAGACGACAAGGTCACTTTTAGACATTTTTTTCCCTTATGTTTTGGACTGAAAATAATTCCCAAATCCTATTATTTGAAGCAGGGGTACTTACCATAGCAATCCCTGCCTCCCCTGATACACATGCTACCTCTGAGATAGAGTGCCTTAAAAAAAAAACCCTCACAAGAATATATACCATGAGCTTCAGAATTTTTTACGCGAAGAAAATAAAAAAGTTGTACACTAAGCAATCATATATAGTATACCTTTGTACTGCTTGGTTTTAACATGAACTTTTCAAAAGTGTGAGTTTTCTTCCTTTGAATAAAACAAAAAAATTTAGGTGAAAAGGAGTAAAATTATTCCAAGCCCTTTTAACAGTAAAAATGGAGCAGTTCCTCCAGTACAGTGAAACTGATAAACTAAAATAATTTTTGCCCCAGGATTTCCTTGCTCTGTTTTGCACCTCAAGCTTAGGGTGCAAAGCCCTGAACCTGTAAGTACTACTGCATTATTATAATTAAAACACCAAACCAACCAACAAACCCAGCAATGTGTTTGCAGAGAATGGAGGCTTATGGAAAATCCTGATTAAATTACTGCCATCAAAATAAAGAGGCAAGTAGGGCTCAGAGAGAYCAAATTATCTCTAGGTAAGATTAAATCAAGTCACACAAAACTGGAGGATCCATGAGAAGTATCACAGGTACAATACCATATATGTCATAAAAGTATCTCTGAAGACCATTTATTATTTTTTTTAATTGTGAATAATTTGATTGGAAAGTGCATATCTCCAGTATTTGAGTAATGCCTCAAAGTCCATTTATACCAAGTTTTCCTTAACACCCCTTCCTCTATTTCTCTCACATTTCCTCTCACACATAAATCCCATTCACATTCTATAAGCCGAATACTGATACACTATCAAAATGCAGCCTACATTTATCTAGAACAAAGTATAAACATTTCCAGTGTGTGTACTTAAGATTCATTTGCTTGCCAAATGGCTTTGTCTCCTTCCTTGGTTATTGTCAGAAGGAAGCATTTTGATTCAAATGACTGAATTCCTCAAGCTCAGGTACTGCTGATAATAGGATTTATGACAAGCTAAAAAAAGCAAAAAAGTGATCAGAGACCCTTTYCTAAGTGCCACCTCACTGCTGATTGAAGGTATGACTGAGAGRCCAGATGTAAGACTAAACACATGTGGGCATGTAGGAGATTGCCTGGACAGCTATGTTCCCATACACATGCCAAATTCCTGCTGATTTAAAAACAAATTTGCAAACCCATTTGAGAGTACAATTTGGAGAGAAATATTAAAGATTTAAGTATCATCAATTCTTCAAATAAATTCACTTTTTTTTTTTTTTTTTCCAGGGGATGGCTAATCCTTTTCTTTTCTCTAGCATATGTTCTTTTATGTAACAAAGCAAAGCAAAATGAAGTGAACAAGCAAAAGGCAACCAACCCTTTATTCTTCACATTGTTCCTAGAGCTGWGCCTCTCACTAACTAGCTCGTACTCGCAGCCTTCACTCTGTTTACTACTGGCTGCTTTGTTTCTGTGGAAGCACTTCGGTAGAACACACCAGATAGAACAAAAAGAGGAAAAGTGAATTCCAAACTGCAAGAATCCACCGCARAGCATATCTAATGGCCATCTGTACACATGCTTAAAGAAAGCAGAAAAGCACACAACTGAAAGACACTTTCCTCGATCTTTCCCCCTCTCTGCCATGTGTCATTTACGCATATGAATCCAATGCATCTCAGAGATGATTATCTGGCAGTGTCCTACTAATCTGCTCATCAGTTACAGGACAGACAGGCACATTTTAAGCATATCAGTTCCTCTGTGATTCTGAGTTAAACTGAAGCCATGAGAGATAGAAGACAAATACATTAAGCCAWTGCAATCCTAAAAGATGATAAAAGCTTTAAGCGATCCAGGAGAGCCTGAGCCCAAAGGAGTGAACTTTAAAATGGTTTATGTTAAAATAATCAAATATCTCCATTACGTATTTTCTTATTTTAWTTTTTTTTTCTGTATTGATACACAACATTCAGTATATTTAACACAACAGTGCAGATGGAAAGAATAACAACTGAARCAAATTCATTTTGATTTCTGCTTTACAAATAAGAGAAAGACTTGGTCTTCTCTGAAAGATTTATGAGTCTTCCCACCATAAAGGAGCCTGGATTACAGCTATGCTTACTTTATAAAATGAAATTCTGCCATTATAGGCAAGAGTTCATGGCTGTAATTATTTCAATGCACTTCCCAGTCAATGTGTCTTACACAGCTGAGCCAAACCCTCTCTTACATATGCAGGTCATTTCATAAGAAGTCTAAGAGCTTCAACAACTTTGTGTGACCTTGCATTGAATAACACTGGAAAATTGATTTGGCTCTAGTAATAAAAGACCGTCTGCATTATCTGCATTCTAATTATAATTAATATAACCAGGATAACTGCTGTATTATTTACGATTAGAGCTATAGTGAGCACAGTGTAATAATAATCTGCTACATAATTTTTTATTGATCKGATGGCTTTATTGCAGAAAAAACAAAATGCTACACTGCTGTACTACTAAAATTGCCTTTCTAGACATGTCTGTTTAGAGGAAGAATGTTCATTTAACATTTCTTTTATCTCATCAAATTCCCATAGATTTTAATATCAGAGGKARTATGATCCTTGCTTGCAYGCTTGCTTTTTTTTTTTCCTTTGCAAAAGGGAGAAAACCTAGACTGATTAACGTATCCATRTTTTCCAATGTTCATTTCCTGGGAATCATTCATTCCTTGCAATTCTTTAGCAATTACAACACATTTACCTAACAGAATTGGGCTGTACCCCAAGAATATAC
>NW_026623403.1:257534-263878 GCF_030028575.1 Malurus melanocephalus
AAAAAAAAAAAAAAGAAAATATTTAAAAATAATTCAAATTTGACTGAATTAATTTAATCTGTTCTGAAAATACTAAGCCATCCCTTAGAAGGCTAAATCACTGTTCAGTGATCTCACATTTGAACTCCTTTTCCTAAATTCTGGTGAAATGGAAATGAAGCTCTAACAATTTTGCAAAAGTGAATGTAAACTGAAGTTTTGTTTTGGCAAAAACTAAAGCTCAAGGCAGCATTTTTAGTAATGCAGAAAAGTGTCTGAAAATGAACACATTTTGCAATTTCATTGTAAAACAGGAACAGGATGGGCAAAAAAGAAAATGTTTTCTAGAAAGCAAATTGCCCTAAACTCTCTAATGCCAGAATAAAATTTCCTGTAAAATTTGTTCTACTCCTGTTAAGTCACTATGTTTATTTTCTGATCTTTACTTGATTCCAAGTAAAATAATGAATAATGTGCATAGATGAGCTTATTATTAGACTTCAGAGTTAATATTTACAAGTATAAATCTTGAGAGTTTATTCTTACAGCTTGTTTCCAGCTGCATCAAGACAATATCAGAAATTAATTACAATGTAAGATAGAACAAATACTTAGATATTTATAGGAAATTTATAGATATTAATGATTAAATACTATGTTATTAATAATAGGTGTGCTGATGTTATCGTCTATGAAAGAAAGATGAATTCTCATTTATTCTTTCCTTGCATGTTTTCATCTCCTCAGTCTATGCTCCTGGGTGATGTTCTCATTTGTTTGTAACAGCTTCCACACTTCTTTATAAAACTGACTGTATTTAAGCTCTGCTGATTCCTACCTAATTATGTTATCTTAATATCTTATTTTATTGTAACTTTTAGAAAGAAAAAAAAAMCAATCAAACGAAATTCTTGCAGCTGCACAGGTATTTAGCTCTAATTTGTGCTGCTCTCAAGAGTTATCATGTTAAATGCAGTGATTTGCCACTGAAACACAGGCTTGAAATAATTTGAAAAAGCTCCCSTTATGAAATTGCACAATCATCCCACTAACACAAGGTTTAAACAGAACTTATTTTCCTCCCCAGGATCATCTGTGACTTCTCTGCTTAGTTGTCCCTGCATTTTTTTGCTCTTCTAATTGCTCCATCCCCAGTAAATCGCAAACCCCCAGGTCTCCCTCCCTCAGCACAATGTGCAGAAACAGCACCTCCCTTCCCACCACGGTGGTTCAGACACACATCAGAACAAACACATCAAGGAATGACCACCCAGATGTTTTCAGGTGTGGATGTGTCTGTCATCCCTGGATATAAACCACTTACGTGTGAAAGAGGGAAAAACTACTCAACTTGAGATTACCTTTAGAAACTAACTTTGGGATTGAGATCTCTGTAAATTGTTGGTCTGTATGTCAGCATGAAGGCTGGAGATATTTGCTATTTTATCTGAATTGGTACTTCATTAAAATATTCTGAGGGCAATKGAACAAAATATGTAGGTGGGCTATAGAGCACTTATAAGGATGTCCTGTGATGCTGTTTTATTTCATTTTCCTTAGAAGACAAACAAGCATTTATACTTCTGCGAGGGGGACACAGATGTCCAGCTCTGGGGAAATACTTTGTTCCCTGATCTTATGCCAGTCTCAGCTATAAAACCATGACATCTACAAATGGAATGCTGAGAAGACTGAAGTCAGAATCTCATCTAGAGWCTTGACATAGTTTGCCCTATGAGCTAAATCTCAGTTCCACTGATGCCAAATTAGATTTCCCTTCACCAGGCTTTGGCTAGATGTGCTCAGAGATGTCCATTCAAACTCAGCAGTGATTTCAATGAATTTAGATGGATGCAAGAAAGGATGGATCTTGGCACCTGGAATTACCAGGTGGCACCAGATGACTTGCTCCAGTATCTACTTTTATTATATGCTAATCTACCTACACCARCATTTTGGGGGATTGTATGAATACTTCATTCACTGAGCGCATTTGGGTTTTTCTTTGCTTGAAACAGCTTTRTAAAGAAGGCAAGCAGAGTATCTTATACCTATTTTTCTTATATCCATAACTGTCTTATATCTGCAGRATGGAGAAATGCCAAAATTCTTTCTTTCAGATGACTGCTGTGGGATTTGCTTTGAAATCTTCCTAAAGACTTTTTCTGTTATTATGTAATACCAAAAAATGAATTAGTGAACTATTCATTTTTATTATGTGTGGTCGTGGCCTATTATAAATAGATGCTGGGCTTTTCATGGTGCCTCAATTCTTTCTATGTGCAGTGGATCAATTTATAAGAAGTAGCAGTTGTGTAAACTCATCCTGGCTTTGAAARTCAAGCTGGATTCTTTCTATATCACTCATCACTGAGTATGGTGTTTCTGAGGACCAAATTTGTTCTTTTTTTTAATGGCAGCTCTCGAAGGTATTCAATGCCCTCAGCAGGTTTCTACTGATATAGAGCTGCTTATTAAATTGTTCTGAGAAGAAAACATGAGTAAAATCCAACTGACCCTTTTTTTTCTGACACACCATCAGAAAAGAGGGAGTAAACTTTTCTCCCCAGCAGAGCMTACAGATTTAATTCTACATGCAGGGAATAAGCAGATTATTGAGATTACTGACCAGATAGGTATTGTTAAAGCTGTTCTTCTGAGCAGAGCTATATAGTAAATCTGTGAGAGCCTMACAAACCATATTATCCTTAAATATGTCAAATGAAGAACATATGCATTATTTGGGTTACAGTAGCCTCACTTAATTAAAGTTTCTCAACAGAATTTTCTTGTATTTCTGCCCATTTCTTAAGCATTACCTCTGAAGTTACAGCTTTACATACATAAAGATAAAATYTGGATGATGCTAAAAATATTTTGGAAATTTTTAAAACATAGTAGAAATTCAGTAAACTGAAATGTTATCAACAGTGAAAATTCCTCTCTCTATTTTTAACAAAGCTGCAAAGAGATTCAATTGATAACTTGAACTGGTTAAGCTCCTCACAATTTAGCCCACAGTAAATAGTGATGATTTTGATTGACTGTAGAGAAAGTATTAGAATAGAAACATGAAGAGATAACAGGGAAAAKAAATCATGTAAGAATATGCAGAAAGCAGTATGTTAATGCTACATTTTCAAATAAATCAGAAAACCAAAGTGTTTTAGTTTATGTTTTTTCAGCCACAAACATTTTGTTCTGAAAATGGGGCTACAAAGTTTGTTAAGGTCCTATGAAATGAGTCTCATTTCTCCCCATTATTTCAGCCCATGCAGATGMTATTTTTCAGCCTTTCCAAAAGGATGCCATTTTCAGGACATAACAGGGATCTAGTCCAAGTCTTACAACAGAGATGATAGATGGCAACTCCTTCAAAATATCCATTATTCTTCACACAGAGTGAGACTGCTCCATCCTTCCAAGACCTCTCACCTCAGTTTTTACCTGAAATCTCTGCATCACTGGATATTATTTCTCAGAATATTCTCTCCCATTTAAGAAGAGGCATCTCTGCGTTTTTCTACACCAAATAAAGAGGCTTCAAAAATWAAAATTGCTGGGATGTCTCCTTGTAGATGTGGCCTACAGAAAAAGTGTTTGTGGACAAAAAACAGCAGCAGCAAGGTAAAAACACCTGTCTCCTTCGCCCCTTCTCTTAGTCAATGGCTGAACATGAAAGTCTACTTTTGGACTATTTAAAATGCTAGTATGAATAATAACGGGGAATTACTTTTTTACACCAAACTACACAAGGAAATTAAATTAAAAAAAAACCCTATGCTAATGCACTGTAAAGGTTGCAGTTACAAATCACAGATCTGTTCATGGATATTTCATGAGCAGAAAAAAGGCTAAATTTGTCAGATAAATTATTCATTGTGAATTATTTGCTCAGCTCTACACTTTGCATGTGCACTGTATTTATAAATTTAACAGGGATTCTGGTGGTACCTCAGAAAGCAGCACAGAGCAAATTSTGCATATTCCGATGCAATTTTCAATTTCTCTCACCGTATATGTTCTGTGGGTGAAATTCAATCCTCCCACACAATAGCTCGTTACCGAGGCTTTCCACACCATTATGAAACCCACCCCCAGCTCTCCTGAAAGCAGGCTGGACTGCAGCCACGGCCACCTCCCCTTCCCGGGGGTGGTGTGGGAGCCAAGGGCCAAAGAAGGGGCTGCTGGTGAGGCTGTGGAAAGGTGTGAGGCTAAAGTTGGTTCTGGAGCTTGCTTGGGGAGTGGGAATGCAGCCCRAGGGCTGCCCTCCTGCCCCACAGCCTGCCCAAAAGGCGTGCAAACACTTCACTTGGCAGCAAAGCACTCCACAACTACTGCTTCTTTAGGATCATGCCAACCTTGGTCTTYGGTACATTTTACAAAAAATTTACAAAATGTTTTACTGTGCTAAGTCCTCTTGATTCTGATGAGGCAGAATGAGACGTGGCAGAAGAAACCTGAAAATACTCACTGCAAGCACAGCGTCTCCTCCAGCAAATGACTCTGGAGAGAGGATGAAAACCTCTCAGAACAAAAACAACAATATAAGCATTAAATGACAAAACAAGCAAACAAGCAAACAGTTTCAATCATGTACCAGGTCAAATCTCTTAAATATCTTAAGAGAAAACAAGTGGAAGAGTATTGGTTTGCAGGTGAAAATTAAAATAAGCTCTAACACATAATTGTATATGATTGGCAAGAGCAGAATTTTTCATGAAGGGCAGACAGTGCTTTTAGAGAGAGATAAACACTTTTTCCTTTAGCAAGGATGCAGAGCCAGAGCAGGGAGATGATTTGGCAGTATATTGACTGCATGCTTTTATCCTTTCGGCTGCTTAAGTTCTAGGAGAAGTAACTTGAACAGGACTACAGTTTAATACACTGAGGCTTACACAGAAGGTATTATTTTCTCTTTGACAGGGTCCAGTGCTATTTTTACGCTGTTTGATAGAGAGCTGCTGTTAGGCCTCAGGGAAGGAATAGTGATTCTTTAAGTAGGGCTTTGCCTAACAGCAGCTTCCTCCCTCCTGCCACTTCAGCCACCTTCTCCGACACAGGAAATGCCCGACTCTCCTTTTATTTTAAAAAATACATGTCATTAACTATCTCTTTGGTAATCTGCCTAACAAACCCTGGCTTGTTTGTGCAGGACGCCTAACTCCAACACCAGCCACTCTGTTTATTAGTCCCTTCCTCCCCACTCCAGTGCCCAGCCTCCCTGCCTTCTCAATCACATGTGTTGTTTCTCATTTAAATGAACAGTTGGATTCTTTTATTTCTTACAAGTGCTGGATTCGCCTTATCGCCCTCATTCCTTTGGGGGTTGCCAATTGGTTTTATCCACGGATGTATCATTTCTCATGCTTCCCTTTTTTCTTACAAAGAGAAAGAACCACTTCGTCAACAAGCCTCTCTGGAGTGGAAGATTAAAAACCTAGACATCACCTACCTTGCAGCGCTACTCCCAACTGGGTTGTGTAAAACTCAATTAAACTTGTCCCCATTGAATACTGCATTACAGTACATTAAACAGAAAATTCTTCAAGCGTGATGACAAAGCTTGAAACCTTGCCTCAAAGCTGTTCCTTGTAGCTTTCTTTAACATTTCAGTCTTTATGGTGCAAGTCTCCCGTTGACACAACTTTAGTCCAGCTATGAAAAATCACAGAGCCCCACAGGGATTAAAAGAGAAAGAGGAGGAGGGGGGAAAAAAGGAAAAAAAAAAAAAGAAAACCCTGTCAAAGCTGGTCTTGGCACTTTCCTTAGTGTATCTATTGAAACTATATCACCAGCAGACTAGAACCTGAGAAGTATTACAGAGACCTATGAACAACCTGATGGTTTAGAATAACACTGTGTTCAGTCTCTTTGGTCRCCTTTCTGTATTTCCTTTTCTCCCAGAGAAACAGGTCTTCATGATCCCCCCAATTCCAAAATTAACATAATGACCTAAAGACTGGACCAAAATTTGAATTAAGGAAGGGTACAATTCTGTAATGAATTATTTCAAGCCAAATCCTTCTCACAAATCCTCAGTGCTTTCTGAGGAAGTGTGAACTAACGTCCAAATTCAAAGCCCTATGCCACTGTGATGCAAATAAAATACCAAAAAATTGCTTAAAGTATTTCAAGGTTTAGTTTCTTCTCCTTATGGAAGGATGATAACAAGTTCACCACAATTTTGTTTCAAATACTAAGAAATAGTRTGACCTCAGGTAGAAACAAATTTGTGGTAAACTAAGAACTGGAAAGATTTCAAATTCTAAGGAGCTACTCTAAGGAACTCACTAAGCAATGAGTTGTCCATGGGATAAGTAAGTAAAATTTTTGTATTAAAATTTCCCAAAGCAAGAGTTATC
>NW_026623403.1:263946-293697 GCF_030028575.1 Malurus melanocephalus
TGTAGCTCTGTTACATGTCAACACCTCTGACTCCAAGAATATATAAGTTATCAAAAGTCTCACTGACTCAGTAGTTGCATTTCAACAGTCCATCARTATCCTTCCAAATAATTCCTTATTCTCTTGACTTTATAGTGATAGATGTAAAGAGACATGCTAAGCATCCAAATCCTTCCTAAATAATAAGGYTTGAAATGTTTGCATCTTACCTCCTGCCTTAAAAGCACGCATACTGATACTGCACATGTGTTACATAGTATTTAAAAAACACTTACACTCAAGAAAAATATTCTTGCATTTCAGTCACAGAGATTTCTTTCTTCTTGTGTCCTCTGCTTAGAGTATTATTCTACAAAAGCATTTCATGTAGCRAATATTAACCCATTTTCATCAGACTTGCCATATGAAAAGAAATACCAGGAACAGGAATGGTATACAATTTTTTTTATTGCGTTTAGTTGCGCATGTGCATCCACCAGCCAATTCTGGGCTGCAAATTAATCCACTGAAACATGATCAGAGGCAACCTTTTACCAGGACCTGACAAGTTACAATGAAAGTGATGTAGTTTGATAAATCAGGTGTTTGATTTGTGGCATACAGCTAAAATCTGTTGGGGCCATCTCCAAGAGACAAAATAGATTCAGATTTATTGCAAAAAACTGCAAAATCCCATTTTTCCCCAGTAGCCAACATTATTAGCAATAGTGACTGGAATCTGCAAACTTCAAATGCAAATTGACTCAACTTTAGGAAGAAAGAAAGGGAAGAAACTAAGTGAAAACAAAGAATGTTTCAAGATATTAATGATAGACTGTCAAGCCAAAGTGCTCAAACAAAACCTTTGCTAATCAACTTCTATTGATTCCTCTGTAACATCAATGTCCCAGAGATGACACACGGGACATGATCCAGCCATACAGACTAACAGCCAAAAATAGCAGTCCTGAGCTTCATTTTTATTCAATATCTTCATCTTGAAGACCAGCTATCAGATCTCCTGGGTATCAGTTTAACAGCTGCAAAGAATCCCATTTAGGAAAATGCTTTTCTTAAGGAAAGTGCTTCCCAATGGGTACTTTTGGAGATGTCTCTGATTCAGAAACTGATTTCTCTCTGTACAATTTGTCCTTTGAGGATCCAACTAATTCTAAAGTTTAGACTTTGCAATAACTGGGAACACACAAGCGCTAGAATCATGCTTCACTTTCCTGGATGTGTTCACATGTTCTTAAAGAGAAGAAGGTCATGTATCAGCTCATCACTTTTTTGGAGTCTTCTAGCTGAATATATTATAGAGCTTTTTTAGGTGTAATTGATCCAAAATTATTTTTTCCTGCTTAACATAATTTTTTATAAAGAAGAGAAATGGCGTTTTGGAAAAAAATACCCCAATTTTTACGATGCTGTGGATAATATTTTAAAGATATAAAAAAATGCAAGCTGCTCAATGTCCAAAGTTAATCCACTTATGTCCTTCTTAGATTATAAAATCAAGATCAAACCAATAAAATAGAATGCAGAATATAATTCCTTTTACACACATTTCTGTAAGAAAAAGGAAGAGCAGATAAATAATGAATTTTAGGAAGTATATAAAAAATACAGAAAAGTGCCTCACCTACATAAAGCTAAAGATCATATTGCTGCAAGCTAGAAAATTGTCTTGTTATGGTACAGTGGATAAAACTGAGAAATAGCTGGCATGTAAAAATCCAGCACTCGCTCAACTCACTGCAGAGCTTCTGACATTAAGGGATTTACATAGAAACTACATGGAMAAAGAAAGAACTGTATTAGTCAGTCTCAGCATATTTTTTGAGAGAGTACAAAGGACCAGAAGTGGCTTCCATGAAAGCAACAAAAAGAGTTCATTCCTTCAACCACTATTAAAATTTCAACTTTTCCCCCTAACTTAGCTAGTTAAACCCAAATAAAATACATAATACTTTGCATGACAAACAGTAAATTGCTCCTGGACCACTGGTCCACGAAAGACTCAGGATGGGGTTCTTAACCTACAGCCAATGCTTGTTTAGCCCTAATTAATTTCTACTTTAGGAGGGAATGAAAGATAAAAGTCTCAAAGTCATACTTCAGACTACACTTTCCACCAAAGTAAGCCACTGAAAAAAATATCATTGTTTGTGATTTTATACTTCATTTGCTCCAATGATAAATATAATTTAATTGAACCTTAATCATAGAACTGGCTTAGCCTTAGCAATCTGTCAGTCTTATTTTAAATTTTCATTTAATTGTAACTTGAAAATGCATTTAAAGCTCACATAATTTTAAATCCATTAAAATGCACGTGCAGTCACCATAAAAGCGAGCCTGTTCACATTTAAAAGAACAGGTTATTAATAGAAGATGCATAATGATCACTTGATGCCACCCCTCTCATTTCCTAGTGTAAAACATTTCCTTTTCATCTCATACTTTAAGTTCAATTGCCCATCTTATCCTGTCAGCAAACACTTTGTCTGGCCAAAAATAAAGGCTTTCTCCCCTACATCTCAGATGTTTCCATTCCTATTTCTGAAACTCTTGTTTCCACTGAAGACCAACCACAATACGTCATCTTAATTCTCAATTGAAATTAGAGCATATGGATGGTTGCACAATCACATTCAGAGGGTTGGGGTTAACATCTCAGAGACCTGATGGACATCTGTGTCAGCAGGTGTCCCTTAGGGATCAGTATTTGGGCCAGTGCTATTTAATATTATCATTAATGACACAGAAGAAGGGATCAGTTGCCCCCTTAGGAGATTTGCAAATGACACCAAGCTGACACACCTGTGGGTGACACACCTGAAGGATGGGATCCATCCAGAGGGACCTGGACAAGACTGAGAAGTGGGTCCAAGGGAGTCTCATGAGGTTTAATGAGGTCAAATGCAAGGTGCTGCACCTGGGTCAGAGCAACCCCTGGTTTCACCACAGGCTGGGGAGTGAACAGATTGAGAACAGCCCTGCAGAGAAGGACTTGGGGGTGTTGGTGGGTGAGAGGCTGGACAGGACCCAGCCATGGGCACTCACAGCCCAGAGAGCCAAACGTGTCCTGAGCTGCATCAAAAGCACCGTGGGCAGCAGGGGATGGAGGGGATTGTGCCCCTCTGCTCTGCTCTGCTCTGCTGAGACCCCACCCAGAGTGCTGCATCAGCTCTGGGGTCCCAGCAAAGAAAAGACATGGATCTGTTGGAACAAATCCAGAGGAGGCCACCAAGATTAGAGGGATAGAGTACCTCTCTGATGAGGAAAATCTGAGAGAATTGAATTTGTTCAAMYKGGAGAAAAGAAGGCTTTGGGGTACCCTAATTGTGGCCTTCCAATACATGAAGGGAGCCTAAAGGGAAGATGGAGAGGAACTTTTGGCAAAGCACATAGTGACAGACAAGGGGGAAGAAGTTGTGGGTGCCCCATCCCTGGAAATGTTTAAAGCCAGGCTGGATGGAGCTCTGAGCAACTTGACCTAGTRAAATGTGTCCCTGTCCACAGCAGGATGGTTAGAACTAGATAATGTTCAAGATCCTTTCAACTYAAATCATTCCATGATTCTATGATTCAATAGTAAATTCCTGTTAATTCAATGATTCTCAGTTTTCTCAAAAATGTCTTTCATTTGTTCAGATCTTGAATAATTACCGCATTGGCCTTATATGYTTCTATTTTTATACATTCACAATTGTAAAAGGAAAATTTCAACTTGTGTGTATTTCTACATCACCACTGTTTCCAAAAAGATTTTTTCAGTCACCAAAATAAAGTTACATAACCCTGTATGCATTACCTGACCGTGCATCATGATTTTTTAAATAAAAGGTTACAACAGTTACTTAATCCATCTGATGAATCTAAATAAACATCTCTTCTAGTGTTTCTAATACAATTTTAAATATTCAATATTCAATGTAGCTTTTCAATATTCAACTATTCAATATTTTTCTACATTGGTTTATACCCCCTAAATTTGTTTTCTTCTACAGTCACCATTTTACTGCAAAACTAACATTCCTCTGTAACTTATAAAGCTAATAGTAGTAATTTTCACAASCCTTAACAATGTTAGCTAGGACTTATTCTATCTTCTGAAGTCTTTTCCAAATATCTTTTTCAAATAACATTTCCCCCTAATGACTACTAATCTGTGAYAGTATAATTATTTAGAATAGATGAAGCCACCCATGCATAAGTGCATATTGCAGCTATAGGAAGAGATTTCAGAACTTTTTACAGCTTGAGTTAAAAACAGGTGAMGGTGTTTAACTGAGGCCTGAGGTTTTGGTTTCTCTTCATATATATGTGTATGCACGTATGCAAATATATATGCCTACATACTATGATATTATCATAGGAAATTGTCTTACAGGCAATTTCTACTCCAGAAACAAGCCTTGGTTCTGCATGCCACCAACCAATTCAGTCAYGTGCATCACTGCTCATGAACATCTATACTAAATCTGCAGCAACATCACAACTTTCTTCAAATGTCACTATTTGAGCACACTCTAGCATGGACTTTTCTTTGTCAGCATYACATTGGCCCATATGCCCTGACAGAATGAAACTGAAACAAGAAAGAAAAAAACAAATCTGAAACAACAATTTTTTCCATGTTTACTTTCTAACACTGAAAGAAATTACGTTTAAAAAMACTGCAAAGCTCTCCCTCTGCAACAACAAGAGCTCATTCCTTAGATATTGAAAACACATTGAAGCAGGTTGCAACTTCTCCACACTTTCTTCAGTTTTCTCAGAGAAGACTAAAACAATGGGAAGACTGAGGGGTGCCCCAGCCCTGGTGAGATGAAGGGCAGTTGTAGACACAAGGAGCATCCTGCCTCAAGTGCAAGGAGAGCTGTAATGAGGGACTCCTGTATTTTCCACCATGCTGGAGTTCTTTCCATAACCTTCAGCCTCCTTTCTCCCCACTTCACTACACACGCTTCATGACCTGCCTCAAAGAACAGGGTGCAATTCCCATTGCATTAGGAAAAACAGACACGGTCTGCAGTGCTGGCCTCAGCCCCATGGTGCCCTCCTGTGAAGTGCTGCTCCTCGTGGCCACTGCCTACAACAGTGAGCAGTGCTGGAATACCACGGGAGAAGGAGAGAAATGCTGACATTGATCTTTGGATCAGAGAGTACACAGATTGATCCCCAGGATCAATAGAAAGGTCAGGATTCAGTCACATATGATCTCTAGCTACAGCTCTTAAACAATCCCTGAAAGACAATGGAGGGAGATGTATGTATGGATGCGTCTGAGGGTTATATCTTGATCCCATTTTCTGTTTAAGGAAACCTACACTCCAGAAGAGATTTTTTTTTTTCGTTGTTTTTGGCTCTGAATCCATTTTCCTGAGCATAAAACAGTTCTCAGCATCCCCAGTATTGCAACACAAGCTATCCATTTCCTTTAACATATACAATGGTTTTACATTTTTCTAATGTCAGGAAGCCTCCTTAAGCTCCTAAATTACCAATGAGCACAAATTGCTTTTAAAAGTAGCACAGAGTCTAAGTATGACCAATAAATAAATTAGTCAGGATCCAAAATATAGCTAGGGAGTTTGAGAAGAGAGAACTGCTGGCTCTTCCATTGCCTGTGCAGGCAAACACAGCAATCACCTGCTGGAGTCTTCAAAGTAATAAGAATAGAAGCTTAAGGACTTAATAATAAATCACTGCCTTGCAGGTCAATTAAATAGCCAAGAAACTCTTGAATTCCACCCATTGTACCAAAACAACGGCTTTGCTTGTAAGCTGCTAAAGACAAAACACATCCAACATGATTTTAACATCGCATTCCAGGTAGTCCAGCTCCATGACCCACCTGGACATCACGGCTGCACATCACACAGGTTCATCTGGGAGCTTGGCACTTTGACTGCTATAGAGGGGTCTTCTCTAAATAATTACCACCAGGATTAAAGCATTTGGAGGGAAGGGACACAGACTCCTCACACCTCACTGTCCATTATACATACAACCACCCTGAATGGGGGAAATATATTTCACCATTTTCAGCTTTTGCTTTTACATGGCACACCATTAGTTTGTCTTGTATCACAAATACACAGTAGAAGTATTTAATAGGAATCACTATGAAACAGGCTGCAGATGAATCCAGCCCTGTTTCCTCCCATGCACACATTTTATGCTCAGCACCTATGAAAAGAATGACCCAAGTTTGATATTAGGCTTCTAGGTCAYGGTTTCACCTTGACAACAGCTCTTTCAATTCAAGCAGTAACATTTGCCAGGATCCCTAAGGTGTTTTCATTTTTGTCAGGAAGTGTAGGGGAAAAAAAAAGTATGAAAAAATGATAAATCTTAATTCACAAGCTACAGGACTATCTCTGTGTCTCCAGCACAAAACTTCAAATCCAATCCAGGACCTGGATGTGTATT
Organism: Malurus melanocephalus; assembly: GCF_030028575.1. Lineage (NCBI taxonomy): Eukaryota > Metazoa > Chordata > Aves > Passeriformes > Maluridae > Malurus > Malurus melanocephalus. The sequence continues at coordinate 270,367 of NW_026623403.1, forward strand.
AGGAGGCTGCAGATTTAAACCTTGTCCACCATGATCAAACTGGATTTATGGAGCATCATAACTCTCCAGACACCATCCAGCAGCTTATTAATTTAATAGACTCCTGTCCATTCCATGATGTTCCTGCCCTGACAGTCTCTCAAGATAAGGTGAAAGCCTTTTGACAGGACAGAGTGCATATATATTTTCTTCTGTTTTCTTGTGGATGGGGTTGTCGACAACTTGAAATGTGTGCTCAGCAAATTTGGGGGCTTTTTTCTTCCCTCTTGCTTTGCAGGGGAGATGACAGAGGTAATGGTACCGTGAGCCCCAGGGGTCACAAGGTTATTGCAGTAGCTACTGAGCATAACAGATAAAAAATAATTAATTTAAATAAAACACATTTACATATATACCACATCTTGAAAATAATGACAACATTTTTCTTAAAAAAAACCCTAAATGACTGATTCTACTGCAATTGATTTAGAAAAATGAGGGACATACATTGAAAAAAATAATATCTGCATTCTTTTTGCATTTATTGTTGCCAGTGGTCTCAATGTATGATGCAATATTCCTTTTCATACAGTCACAGTGTGAATTGCAGACTGGGCTTCCTTTCCATCCTGAACATGTTCTCATAGGCAAGTTTTAGACTCAGTTTACAGCTTTTTATAGCATCAGTCCAAGATGCATAATTCTRTGCAAATTGTGTCAGTATAATGCCTATTTCTTTGTCACCTCAAATGAAAAATTATTCCCATTTCAAGCTATGAAATACACAGTAAGTGATAAGAACATAGGAAAAAAGACCCAAATCAATATACATATGAGAACAATCCATACAATTTCGCTGCTACATAAATGAAATGCACTAATAATGAACAAAACCATTTTCATATTAAAAGTGGAAATTTAGTTGTACCCCTGTATTTCTTGTCATGTTCCCTTTATTATCTATAAGCTTAGAATTTAAAGGGCATGTTATAACATACTGTATGCTATTACATGCATATCCATAAAGATGTCTAAAATAACCTTTATATTGTTGAAAATTAGGACAATATACAAGGCCCTGACCTTGCAGAAAATYCCCCTGGATCTATTTGCAGAGGTAAAAAATAAAAATAAGAAAAAGTACAGCCTYGCTCCGTGAGTTCTTTGAAGCTGAATAGTGCCTGAATTAAGTCAACAATGCTGTGTCTACCATCGACAGGCCATAAGAAGCATTAGACAGGCAAAATATTTTCTCCTTCTGTGTCCAGCAAGGAAATTATCAGGACTGATTTGCAATAGTTTTAYTCACTGTAATGCCATTTGGCATCCTTTCTTCTCAACATCCCTGCAAAACCAAACATGGAGCCGGACATCTGCTTGCTTACCCATAATGCCTTAAGTCTGTATCCACAACATTTTCTGTCAATGACTGTGAATGCACMTATAATATTTTATGTAAGCATTATGCACACAATTATACATCTCCTGAGAAACACTTTGCAGATTTTAAGTCTTGTGTAAAAAGAAATTCCAAACAAGTTCTTCCATGGATCTTTGATATTAGGGTGTCACATGCATTCTGTTAAAAACTCAGGGGTTTTTATGTGAGTGGATACAATGAAAGAACAAAAATCTTTAGCACCACCAAATGCTTCAGCACATTGTGTAGCTGATGGAGGCATCCAATAGGATGGCAGATAATGCAGTTTTCTGACTGTCCATGTGGAACAGACTTAGTAAATTCACTCAATTTGCTTTTAATAGTATGTGGAAAAAAGCCCCTTGCAATCTAAATATATGCCCCAGGTTAACCTTTGACCTGCTAAACAACTTGTTCTCTGACCCAAACCAAATTATACTCATATTCTAATGCAGCAGTGTTTAAACTTCTTATGATGTTTGACCTCTGTCTCATTAGGGTCCCTGCTGCTGTATGTCTGTGGTGCAATGTACCATTACATTGCCTGAAGTTGCAGGGGAAAAGGAAAAGTATTTCCTAGCTGAAAACTCTTTCAGTGGTGGAAACGTCATATTAAGGATGTCACAGAACAATCAAGAAAATAATTCTCTGTCATCAAAGAAAACATCAAGTACTCTTCTGTTGCAACAATTGACTTTTTCTCTATGTTAGAACTAACATTGCATTCTAAAAATTAAGATGTTTACTTTAAATTAGAAAAATGAATTAAAAATTGCCTTCAATTTTTACTAGTAGTTTCATGTAACCCTTTTACAATGTTTGTATTTTCAGTATTTGGCACATACATCAGCTAAATAAGCCACCCCAGTACCAGTGAAATAAGTAACCAGCTATGTATTTACTGACTTATTTTACATGAATTATAGGGCCAAGCAGCCAGGGGAAGCCCCAGAAGGGTCGAGCGCAGCCCTCTGCCTGCAGCCCYGACTTGTGCCCTGCCCTCTCCTCTGTGCTGCCTTTTCTCAAGCTTCTATTAATAAATTAGCTACATGACACAGTTTCAGTGTGGGCAGCTGTCATTATAACTAATATCATTCTGTAAATCCACCCTAGCAGGCTTCTTCTCCATTGTGACTGGAGAATAGACTTTTTTGGGAAGCTTTCAAAAGCCGCGTCTGCTTGAGCAAGCACCCATCCCTCAGCTGTGCGTAGCAGCACTGCCCAAAATTCCCTCCCCTCCGCTCCCCGTTTTTTTGTTCACCAAAAGAAAATGACAATTCTCGGATCTCACCCTTAGGCAACATCCTCCCTAGCAMGGATTTTGTTATAGTCGCTCAGTGGGCACCGACTGTGATTTCACTTAGAGAGGGATGGAGGCTTTTTATGGCACTCGATAYGGTGTGTCCGCGCCACCAGCACAATTAACGGCAGCATCCTGTGGAATCACTTACGGAGATGTCACGCGGTGCCTGTGGAACCGCGCTGGGGCAGGGATGGGCTTTTTCTCCTCCTGCATCCTCTCAGAAATAACGAAGGGCATAAACTACTCAGTGAGGCCAGGCAGAGGAGGAAATAACATCAGTAAATCACTAATGGAAATGCAAAACCAAACACGGCCTCGCACAAATGGAGATGGTGGCTGGCTTAGGAGGTGTGCGAGGCACCGCCTGCAATCACCTCCTTTTTGGCAGTCATACCCGACCCCATCCCATCCCATGCACCAGCACCCACCCTCTCCCTCCAAGGGGCAGCCTGCAAAGTGCTCATTCCCTAAATTAGGATTTGCAGCAGAYGTGCCCCAGAGCTGCCACCTGGCCGGCAGCGCGCTCAGTGGGACGCAACGCAACCCGACCAGCCCAGACACACGTTACACATGTTGGTTTTCCTGCACAGAGTTATCCTGTGGTGCTCTGCAATCAATTACTGTTATACCACCATCATTAATAATTTTCTTAATGAAAATGATTCTGTTGATCTCCGTTGTATTTTAATTATCAGAGTTAAGCATAATTACACTGCAGCTCTGAGCTGGCATGTAGACTCCTTTAGGGCGCAATTTTGTTTTAACACACTGATAATGTAATTTTACATTGTGTCAGTTGTTTAGTTATTATCCAGTCGTACAATTCCGCTGTATTCCTGATAACAGATAATAACCTTAGCACCTCCTATATCCTGAAGTCATTTAAAAAGCAATATTGGAATTTCACAACTAGCTAACTTAATCGCCTTATGATTTTATAATTCCCACAGCTAAATATTTGTACAGACACCCTGTTTTAACAATGCCACTAAACATACGGTATACATACATTTCACACAAATGGCTTAAATAATATCTAGGAAAATGTGTGTTACATGAACATAGCTTTTAGTCTGTGCAACTGTGGTTTTCACACTGTTCTATTCTGGTCAGTCATAATTTATTTTTTAAAACCCTTGCACTTCCAGTGGCAGATTTGCAGTAAATAAATACCCAGCTCTCTCCCTGTTTGCGGGGAGATTCTTACCCATGGTCTTAGAGGTTTTCTAGGTCTGGTGCACAACTCTGTTAGGCAAAAATGTTTCTCAAGTACACTATGTGGCAATGACCATATAGTTCATGCATTAATACTTCCTACCACTACAATTTGCTTGAATTATGCTGAAGGTTTTTTTTGAAAACATATATATCTAAACAAGCTTCATTCATATAATCCATCGCTCAAATCTCAGTTTCTAAGACATATCTCAAATTACTGAATAGACTATTTTTGAAAAATGAGAGAAGTTTACAATAAATATTAAAACAAAAAGAGCATTCCTTTTGAATGACATTACAGTAGTAAAAGTTTCTTTTTCTTTCAAGAAAATAAAGTAGAATATTGGCATGTGCCATGACTAGCCAGCTTACATCAGAATCTGTAAAATGGGATAAATAACTATGCCTAATCAACTCTTTCTTTTCTAACTTGTCCTAGTATTAGGGAAATACAGTTTTAAAAAATACAGGCAGTGATCCTAGAATAAATTGAATAATTAGAACAGCACTTATTTCAAATACTGAATATTTATTTCATAGCTATTCACTTTGAATGTACTCTGATGTGGGATTTTAAATAACTGATACCTTCATCTAAAGATTTGTACAGAAGATGGCTTGTGATTCCACTGTAAAAACTAAGAAATATAATCCTGTATATCTACATCCTATATATGTACAAACATATAGAGGCACACATACGCTTTGTTTGCTTGCTTAGGGAAAGTATTTTATGGAGACCATTGAAGGGAAATAGGGAGTGAGCCAGCCAGCTCAAATTCTGTGTCAATAGAACCTTCWTTCTAGGCTCCTGTCCCTCTGATTATTCTGTGTGCAATATGTGGGTGACTACAGTGCTCACAGCCTCTTGTGGATTGGAAATCAGACTGACATTCCTACGTTCTCCTGAAGGATCTGGGGAAAATTCTGCTCTCAAAGATATCTCTGTAATGAGCTAAAAGGAAATATGGTATGTGCTTCTGAGTCAGCAACTGATCAACCAGTACCATGTACTGTTAGCCAATTCTAAACTTATCTTCCTCTTAGAAATGTGCCAATTTACTCCGCTCATCTCATCTTGAGTTTAGTATGGMAAACAGCTCCCAGGTGACCAAATCTGCTACATGGACAATTCCACACATTTGTTGCAGCTAATTGCTTTCAGAAATAACAATGTATTGCTAAACAAACTAACAAAATTATACACATGCAACTACAACATAACATCRAATTACAGCTACACGCCAGCTGACACCGTTTCATTAGAAGTAATGGCACTACAGGAGACAGAAAGCTAACACAAATCAAAGCAATGTAATCTGGAATGATGAGATACAAATTGAAGGAAGAAACATTATTCTATTTATTTATTTTACCATCTTCTATTTGACATTGTTTTGTGATCCAAGCCAATTAATCTTTCTAGTACAAAAATCCCGACAGAGCTCAAGGCAAGGGTAGGTGCTTAATGACCRACAGAGCAGCCACCTCAGAGTGCAAGGAAAGGAATATAAAGCAGTGAAAGTAAAGCAAATCTACAACTTACTTCCTGCATTAATTAGGTGAAGTAGCACATTTTAAACATGTATTTATCCTCAAATGTATCCTCAGTCTTACTTACAATATGCACCTGTGGCAGAGCCAATAGAATTCACCTTGAGTACAGTACAACTSTCTCACCATACCTGATTAACCAAGTACTAAAATAACTGGTATAATCAGTGAAACAAAATCCATCACCTTTGAATGAAAATCCTAATAATTTGGACTAATCAGATTGCATCAAACTGAAGCAAATTCTTAGTATTTGAAAAACAAAAATTGTATTTCAGTAGATTAAATCAGACAGCACTGAATCTGTCTAATGAATTAGTTAATGCTTGCAAAATACTTTGAAGATGAAAAGTCCAACTAGTAAATACATGGTAAGTATTATTATAATTACAGAAAGAATATAATACTTGATAAGATATCATCCTATGGGAATTTGCAAGACCTATGTTTTGGAGTGAAAGTAGTTTCCCATTACATTAAGTTTTTGCAGAGAAGTTTGCCTGTGTGYATTCAATACTATGAGCAGAAAACTGCAGCTCTGGATTTATGTAAAAAGCTTCAGTGTGTTTGCTACTCAGAGCACTTTGCTGCTTCTTCCAGTTGGCCTGCAATCAGCAAGCYATGAAGGGAGGGCAGCTCAACTCTTTTTAGATCTGAGCCCAGTTCTCTWGTACTGCAGGTGTTTCAGGTTGCAGAATGAATGTTTTGACATTCTGTAATTATAATAGAAAGAATTTATAAGACCCTGGTGTGCGACTCATTTTTAACATGCAAATTCCCTGTTTTCAGCGTTTCAACTTTCAAAGGCTTGTGGCAGTTTAAAAGCAATCCTCTTATAAGTGTATAAATTGCAATGATTATAGGAACAAGTTGTAATTGTTTCTAGTAAGTTTTTAGGAGTCTTTGATGTTATGATTAGTGTTTTGTATGTTAATATATTGATATGGGTGCTTATTTGCCTGGATGCTTGTATGCTGAAATGGTCACTAGGTTGCCTCAGCAAACAAATCTTTGATCTCAGTAGGGCTGTTTGGTTAGAAAGAAAACCTAAAAGAAATTAAACAGGAACAGTGCATGTTCTAAAGTATTCAGAGAGTGCTGAGATTGATGATTGAAATACAAGGCAGGAAAATCACAGTTTTGCAACCTGATCTGYAGGGTGAATGCCAAACACAGCTACACTTCTTAGATATTTTTATTCCATGTATTCAAGTGGAGTCTTGTTTATCTCTTTTTTTTTTTTTTAACACATTGTAACAATTCCGTAGCTACATTTACAAAGCTTTCACACTGACTGACCAAACAGTTTGGTGCATAGTCCATGGTGCTCTTTGTGTTGGTTTGAGATGCACAAAAGCCTGTGCACCTTGAACCAAAGGAGCTGTTAGATGTGGTAGGTTAGATAAAGCATCTTTGGCAGGCAGCCTTGTAAGAACTCGTACTGATATGAGCAAATATGAAAATTCACATAGGACAGAAGTGATGAGCATTGCCACTAGCCAATACACTCCAGGGAAGCATCATCACATCGTGCCACTACGTAGAGACTGGAATGTCAAAGGTGACAACCCTGAAATCCAGTTCYATTTATCTTCTGTTACCATGCTGACATAAAGTCTTTTCATAGTCCAATCAAGTTCTCATTCTTCTTATAAAACAGGAATTCAGTTAGGAGTCTACAATATAATCTAACATAAAGTATATCCAGTATGCCCAATAAAATGTCAAAAAGAATTCACCTATTCAAAGTGTATAAATTTTACTGATGTTTCCCAGAGCACTGACTCRCAGAGAGAAATGGATGTTATGTCTTATGTCAGCTGATGTCTTTCAGTGTATATAAAGTACTTAACAAAGTAGAGGCACCATGGGAGGTTTTTATATCACTAAAAAAAAGGCAAAACCAGAACATGGAAAAACAACAGGAGCAAAAACAGAAGTTAAGTGGAGACATAGTATTAATTTTCCTAGTATGCAACAGGTAAATGTTTATCTCAGTAGCTTACACAAGTAAGTAAAGAAAAAAAAATCRTTTTGTGCTTACCTTTGCTGTACACAATGCAGTTGTTTTTGTTGTCTTCTACTCCTTGCCAAGTCACATCCAGCAGCCACTTGGGGCCAGCAGTCAGTACCATAGGGACTGAAGCCTTTGTCTTCTGTAGGAAGGATGATAACAAACASATGCCATTTGTTCGCCTTGATTAAGAACTTGAATAATAATGGTAATAATCATTTTATTTGCAAACAACAAAATCTCCAAACCCATAAGCCAAAGTCTTATTCCCCTGCCTCAGGATTTTTTTTTTAAGAGGACACAAGCAGGAAGCTTTAGTTCTTTCATTGATTGAATGGTGAAACTATTATCAAGGATTTTTCCAAATGATATTGGATCAGATCTCCAAGATTATGCAGATCTCTGGTGGCTGAGAATTATAAAGGGAATGCAGATGACTTTCACAGCAAAGAGCCAAGTGTTTAGAAGTGAACTTTAGACACATTGTACTTCATTATCAAAGGGATCTCACTATTTCCTGAAACAGACAGGAAAGAATTTAAAGAATCGGTATATATTTCAAAGATCTGTCCTGGGTAACATTTGTATTATCATAGGAAATTGGTCTGAATGGATAATGGAATTTTCCCTTTTGCTATGTGTTGATGTGTGATTTTACTATGTCTGAAATAATAATAATGCTAATGGATTCACTGTACAAAGACAATAAAACAAGTTGTATTAATGCATTCAAAGACTCAAAAGTGAAGCATGGCATCATCACACCTGAAAGGCATGCASGCATTTACCACCTCCTGTCTGTATTTCAGATTTTGTATTTAGAGAATTTGGTATTTGAGGAGATGAGGCAGAGGCCTCAAATTTATTAACACTTAACTCCTTTTACTAATGAAATGGCAAAAATGCTGTGGRTAATCCTGAGTTTGTCAGTAAGTGGCACTCAGACTTCTATTACAGACGGTTCATCTTCTCTGTATCAAGAATGAAACCACAACAGAGTGCACAGAGTACAAGCAACAATGTAACTTTTAATTTTTTTTTTTCTGAGATGTAATTCTGTCTGAAACAGTCCAGCATTTTGTAAGATAATTTAATTATTTTTATATTCCACCAATAATTCTCTGGTTGTCTCCACCTATTTTTTCTTGTGATAGYCTGTATGACTGACTGAGATGAAAAAATTTAAAATACAGAAAATCATATTTACATAGACATTTCAGATTCTTTGGCCACATTTATTATCGATAACTGTTCTATAAATGTTGTGAAGAATAAAAATATTTACCACAGAACATACTACATTCACATAATATACCTGAAAATACTTATTGAAAATATGATATTGCTTAAAATATTTTAGTTATATATGATTACATCAATAATCTTCAAGAATATATATTTACTATAATTACATTAATATTTTAATAATGTTGATAGAAAAATACATTAAATGACACAAGTCTTCATATTTCTGTGGRGTTTTTATCTGTTTAGACTCTAATAATGTTTGATCAAATACACTTCTTACTTAATTTTCTTTTTAGATTTTACAGTTTTCATACAAATGTCTATGCATAAGTCCCACTTCTTTATGCACCCTATGACATTATTCATCTTCCCTACATATCAGAAAAAAACAGATAGAAATTATGAATGAAATTAGGGGAAAGAAATGTAACATCTAGCAAAAATTTGTCTACCTAGTGTAAAAATACTGAAACCAYGGATGTGCAATGTCTCATCTCTTAATACGTCCTTTTCTATGGGAAGTTGCAGAAAGTATGTTTTGTTTACATGAATTATTACAAGAATGAACCCAACTGCATGCACTTGTATTATGAATTWAAATTCAAATTAATAATTGACCAATATACAAAACAGTTTTATTTTTTCAAAATTTGGTTAAGTTTCTATGTAAATTATCATGAAGCCTGATATCATCAGTTGTGAAATCAGTGCAAAATATATRTATACGGGCTGCATAAAAAATAATGACATAAACCAGACGACAAGAACTGAAAAAAAAAGCTGTAGCAGATGAGATGAAAGGTAATCAAAGTATCATCTCTATCATTGAAAAGTCTGAACTTTATTGTAATTTACACCCAAACAGTGCTAAAGCTGCCATGGAAACAATGAAGAGGGGCTATTCCTCACACAGCTGAGAATCATACCCAAATTGAATACGAGCTGTAGCGAGAACGTTAGCAGCTATGGCTGCATAGCAATAATGAAGAGGAGGATCAGGACACACTCCAATATTTGCTGCATTTCTCCAAGCGCCATTTCAGTCAAGCCTTTAACATGTTTTTGTGCTTATATGTGCTTTCAGTCTCTGGTAATCCCAAGTACAATCAAAAGACAGTGAAATATTATCCAGCTAGCTGACTTTTCCAAGTACACCACAAATGATTAAGACATTCAATCAAGTATTTTTTTTTCTAAGTTGGAGGCCAAGTTAAAAAACAGAGCAAACCAAAATTCTATCTTTTAAGYGCAGAAGGGATCATCTATTTAATTTTCACAGGATCTAATTCCTATTTCTGGTTTACTTCTTTCCAGACGTCTGACATTTCATTGTGWCTCTTCCATCTCTAAGGGTATTATCTGCATTAAGGTGGTATCAAAAAGCCTCAAATAATATCAGGATCTTCTTGTGCTGGGCAATAGTTTATCTACATAGACAGGACAAATAATATGTCCTGGGAAAGGATAATACTTAACCACATACTGCTGAGGAAGAATGAGATACAGAGATACCGTTTGACTTTCTCATGGAGATTAATTTCTCCTTTAGTAAGCGGTAGGCTCAGTCCAAGGCCACCGCCCCGGTTTCCTCCAGACAAGGAGAGGGGCCCAGGCTGGTGCCTCATCCCTTCTGAGGTGAAGCAGCAGCAGCAGCAGCAGCAGGTAGAGTGATCACCAGCAGTCAGCACGTGTGTCTGCTTTGCCATTCCCCATTTACAGGGATTTTTGGAACTTAAGGAACTCCATGGTTATCACTAAATTAGCTTCCAGGTCGGCTTGGCAGTTAAACTTGTAATCAGCTCTGCAGCTGTAAGTGGTCTCKAAGCACTAGAGATAGGCTGGAGGAGGAACAGGGAGTTTCGTCTCACAGCTCTGCCAGTCCAGAAGAACTGGTGGACACCTCAAAAGAATTTCCAATTCTCCCATAGCTCTGCTCCCAAGCTGCACAGATATGTAAATAAACTTATTTTAATATGAAAGCAAAACTTCACAAGACCCCRGCTGCTTGTAAAGCTTGGCAGCTCCACTAAGGGATACCAGCAGTGGCTTCCCTTTGATGCACCTCACAGGCATATTGTGTGAGCTGTAAGGCAGGTCAGGACCAYGACAGCAGTTCTTGGGGTCTGGAATCCTGTGAGGTTTACACGTTCATAGGTGTTCACCAYGYAGASAGGCTTGCTCTTGTTGTGCCTCATTACATAGTAARAACTGAAGCAAGCCTGCTGATTCAGGAAAGGCCATTTCCTTAAAATGGTTAAAATGAAAAGACCCCAGTCCAAGATAACAAGAAGCTATGGTTAAATCAGTCATGCCTTTATCACCTCAAGATTAGGCTACTGCAATKCGCTGTACCTGAGGCTACATTTTAAATCCATTTGAAAGCTGAAGCGGGTGCAGAATGCAGCAACCCGCTTCTAAAGCAGGATATCGTGCTTTGAGCGCATTACACCAGTGCTTTTTAATTTGCACTAAGTGTCTGTGGAATTTAAGGCACTGCTTACTCCCCTATGAAGCCTGGGACCTGTCTGTTTCAGATACCCAACTGAGACCTGCCAGGTCCTTTGTCTCACCAGTACCACCAAGGCTGAAAACCAACAACGAACATAAAAAGGGCTTTCTTGGCTTGACACTGAAGAAAGCTTTGGCCGGGCAACATGTTCTTCATGACATCTCTTTACCTCTGGGACAACGTGTTACCTGAAGTAAAGTATGCTCATGCTCTGACTCTATGAAAATCATCCTGCAATTCATAAGATGTACTTGTTGTACTGCAAAATTTAGTTGGTAATTCCAAAAACAGTGGTGGTAGGTGTTACCTACTTTAATTTACACTGGTTTGGGTTTTTTTTAAAGTGCTAGCAGGAATAACTCTAGCTTAAGAAATGTACTTTTTTACACACACAAAAAAAGAAAAGCTTTCTTGACACAGGAACAATAATATTGCAGCTGTAAGATTTAAAAAAAACATGATTTTATTTCTCTTTCTGAAAGAACTGCTACACATTACTGAAAAGCTTACAAAACATTCTCCCTACTGCCTAAGTATAATCACAGGGATCTGCTAACAAGGGTGTCTGTAAGACGGGGCCATAAATCAATAACCTCACATTTTTTAAACGAGGGCAYGTTATAGAACCCCACTATTGTTCACTGCTCTACACTAGGTAACTGTACATTCTACACTTGAGCAATGTTTCCCTGAAAATGCAATTTTGCTAATGTTTTCATGCCATAACTAGACAAATTTGACAAGGACAAGCAGGGTCAAAACTGTGATCTCTCAGGGAACAATTAGAATTAGCTAATGAGGATAAAAGAGGTCAGGCAGGCATCCACTTTTCACTAACCTTTGAAGCAACTGGACAAACAAGGGAGGTAACCCTCAATAAATGTTTATATTCAGTCAAGAGGTTAATGGAGATAAAAATAGCCATCACAGCAGGCCGAAAATAGTTTTGCACTCTTGCTAAATGGAATCAGTGCTGACAAGTAACATTAGATGGGCTCTTCCCTGCAAAGATTTCTAACATATGATGTGTGTGGCCTGGCAGAAACTTGAGGAAACCCCCACGCTGAAGGAAAATACAGCATGATCGAGTTGTTTGAAATCTATGAAATTCTGATGTCAAATGCCTGATCGGTGCTAGCTGTTTCTTACGAAGCTGTGCTGAAGCAAGAAACAGTAACAGAACTACTGAGCTCATGTTCARTAAGTCACTGTGACACGACCATCCTGTCCCAGGCATGGTGTTCCAAGAAGCGTTCAACATTAATTAAGGAGATGTACTGATACTTCAAGGCTTTGTTTCTTATTGTATTTGGGTTCCTGCAAACAGATTTTCTTTCTTCCAAAGAGCCTGAGKTCCCATGAAAGATACAGAAGATTACCAGAATGTCTTCATGCCCTTGGAGAAAGTTCCAAGGCCGCCTGAGTTAGTTTATATAATCAGTTAAAACCAAGAGTGTACTGGGAGGAAAGCAGTAAATATATCTCAGGTGCCTTCAGATATGAGCCTGGGCTAGCAAAACACCAGTTAATACACTGATGGAGGTTTCTACTTTGACATTCAATTTAAATTCAGTTGGATCATCACAGGGTTGACATGCTGGAACTGCAGYACATCCCCTCCTGAGAGGCTGAGTTCACCTTTGATGATCACCATACTCAATTCAGCAAACTTTGCAAGCTCATCAAATCAGTTCAGTCGGGAAGGTCTCCTAAGGGTCATTTTGGACCGAGCAACAACAAATATTTGTACAGGTCTCAGACTATCCCTAATTAGTTAATATTTGTTTTAAGATGTTTTTGAATAATAAGAGTGGTAACTCCATTTTATCATCTCTCACAYTGACTGTCTCAATGTATTTCTTTACCTGATTTCAAATTCATAAAGCTCTAAGCCAATCCCATTCAAGCACCCCAATGGACAGTCACAGATCCSCATTTTGTTGATTTATATGCAATCAGCTGGACTGTCTTTCAATTTCTGTAGCTTCCTTGTAAACTCTTATCTTTTTCCAAGGAGGATTCAGTCTTGGAAGARGAATATTTATCTCAAGGGCTTTTCTGGAAAACCTGCCAGTCATAGCCTGTGGCAGCACTTCACAGTGCCACAGCTTTCTTTGCTAAACATGCAGAGGAAGCTCSTCTCCACTAACACAACCCTGGAGATGTCAGGAGCTTTTCAGTGCTATGGTTTCATGCTGATGACAACATCACTACTTAAAGCAACGACATGATAGTCTCCAGCCACAAACACCCTCTCTGGAATCTTGCAACTGCACCAGATTTTCAGCTTTCACAGCCCCCATTATGTCTGTAGATGAGATCTTGAAATCTGAACTAAATGAGAAAGAAATTTTGCAATCTTTAGTCCTTATGTTTAAAAAAGAAAAACCAAAAAACCAAAAACCCAAAGCCCAAAAACTTTGAAAACTTTGAAAACTTTGAAAACTTGATACCAACATAACATATGCAGCTAATTTCACCTAAATCTGTAGACAACATGGGATAATTGTTTTAGTTACTACTTTACAGCTTTATGGGATCCAGTATTTCAAAGGAGTGTTCATGAATCTGTATATCCACACAAATTGTTACTTGAGATAGGCTATGAAACCATTGATGGAGAAAAGAAGGATCTACCTCCACTACCGCTTTTTGGTGATAGTAGAAGAAAAATACTGGTTATAGTTGAAGAGGCTGTGGTCAAACGAAAGCCTTTGAACGTTTCAAATACAAAAATGTGCACACAGATGGAATCCCAAAAGACAGCTGGGATTCCCTGCAACTGAGAAACCCTGCTGTTTACCCCAAAGGATCATCACTTGTCAAGTGACAAGACTGAACATACATTTCACCATGCATCAATATGTATACTTTATCCACAAACCTCATGGACACCAAAGAAATTATTAAAAAAATACCAAACCCACACCCTACATACGTTATGATTTTCCAACACTTGTCAGGATTTTAATATGATTTCAAATTACTATCAAATGTGCCTGCCTAATGCAAATTAAATGTGTGCTAAACATGGGGATAATTTCATCTAACTACAATGCAGTTTTTTTGTTTTTTTTCAAATATGTAAAATAAACGTAAATCAAATGTCACTCTAACTTAGGTAGAAAATAATGCTGTCAAAAGCAACTTCAATTTGTTCTGTTTAACTCAGGATACCCTAGGAACCCAACTTCAAATCTTCCCCTGTTCTAAAAAGATTTAAATTAATTCAGATTCTACAACACCTGGACCTAGCTGAGTCCTGGTGATTCCTTCTGTATGCTCCTGTGCTCCTGGAGGAGGTGACAAAAGCTGACTGGAACAGAAACAGAACAACTGGAAAATRGACCTCTGAACACTCAGTGATGTTCCACTGCCCTCATCACTCTGTCTTGATGTGCATCCTACTCCTGTCCTTCCTTCCTCTAAAGCCTTCATCTGGCTTTACTCCACAGTTGCTCCTCCCCTGCCCTTTCTTTTCCCCCTTTTATAAATGCCTGACTATGCATCAGTAACTTCCTTTCTCAAAGAGCATGGGATGGATAGCAGTGTATTTTGCCATCACTCTCATGGYTTCACTTTCTCATTTTGTTTTTCCTATTACCCTCTTTCCTGTTCACTTCGTTCTTTGGTAAAGCAATGTATACATGTATTGTGTGTTTACACAGTGATCAGAACCAGAAAATCTAAATTCTTAGGCAGTGCTGTGATTAGCACAAATGTGATGGGGATACTCTGAAAGCAGACAACCCTAAGTGAATAACTTCTGTGGTGAGTTGTGGTGAGGTACCCATGGGTAGCATGAGCACTGTCAGTGTGTCTTAGTGCCCAGGTATCTGCCATGGGTGCTGAACCTTTCTGCTTCCTTGTGAAGTTGAATACTTTGGATAATACAATTTCAGAGATGACATGCACCTGTACCGATGCAATCACACACTATATAACTTATCTTTAGACAAGATATAATGCAGTGCTGCTTGCACACTTTCACGCTGAATTATCAGTCCATTTTTCCTACTGGGTTAACCTCACTGTTCTAAATTATTGTCTACTCTAAGAATTTCATCTGTCYTTCTGCTAATGAGACCATGTTGATATTTGCCAGTAAACACTTTCTGAATGCACTTGCTTGAATGTAACTTRCTTCACTTTTGCTAAACATTTCTCACATAAGATAGATGAATACTCTGCTCAGCTGCAATTCTGCCAACACTGAATTTACTCTGGATAGGTGGAGGGGCTGAACTCTGGGATAAACCATCAATCCCTGGTAAGCTTCTGACAATTGGTCTCTTACTTAGTGCAAATGTCATTTGGGCTTGGAGCAGTTAATGTGACAATAGATATTTCAGATGATCAAGGGGACAATTACAGAGGTCCTTCTAGAAGACATSAAGGCATTTATATTGCATATGGATTAATTCTGCCTGCTCCCATGGCCTAGCTATTTACACCAAAGCTGTCCAAAATGATTGCTGTATCTGCAGCTTAGGTCAGTGTGGTACTGAATAATTTCTAGTTTAGAGCAATTTTGTATTTTTTTCTGTTACACTTTTTCTTATCCTGGAATGGATGATTTAAATCACTTTTCCAGAAATCCAAATTTAATGTATCATATGCTTATTTTCATGTAAGGAACAGGAAAAGGAGTAATGATAGGACAAGGGGGAAGGGCTTTAAACTGAAGGAGAGTAGGTTTAGAAGGAAAAAAGGAACAAGGAAGAAATRCTTCACTATGAGTGTGGTAAGACACTGGCACAGATTGCTCAGAGAATRAGATTCCCTATATCTGGAAGAGTTCCAGGCCAGGCTGGATGGAGCATTGAGCAGCCTGGTCTAGTGGAAGGTGATCCTGCCTGAGGCAGGGGGGTTGGAAATGGATGATCTTTAAGGCCCCTTCCAGCCCAAACAATTGTATGATTCTATGAAACCATTAAAAATACAAAAATAAAAAAGGACATGCATAAAGCCTTCTGTAAATCATCCATTACACAAAACCACAGAATAGCTAGTTATAGATTCTGCTTATTATACATTGTTATTACTTTGTTTGGAACTGCAAACTCAGGTTGTGTATTTTATTTAAGAAGAGTGAATGTTTTTGTYATGAATGGTGAATAAGTCACGCTTTAGCAGAAGTAAAAGATAACATTTTTTTTTTTAATTTTAGCTTTTTCTTTCTTGGAACTAAAGAGGGAGAAAATATAAAGTTCTTTGTATATGCTTGTCCAATATTTTAACTGTATAAAGGAGTGCAACTCTGTTAGGATTACATTTCCCATGAATATTGTGAGGTCTTTGTGAAATACATATTCAGTATAAAGGCATTGTAGTCAATGTGTAGGTATTGCAGTGTAATTGGTGATGCATTATATAACATTTGAACTTCAATGATGCACAAACTGAATGCACACAAAATAATATTTAGAAATTCTTCTCTAATTTGAAATAGAATTGGGGAGTAGAAAAGAATCTMTGCCTTTCTTGAGGACTTTAAAAGATTTTCATGCATGTTTTTATTAGCCAATATAWAWATTTATATATTATATATTATATGTTGTGTATTATGTATTAATTGCATATGGTATATTATATATTTTATATTTATTATACATTATATATTACATTTTATATATTATACATTTTAGATATATTTATATATTATATATTTATTAGTTTATATATATATTTTATATTATATATATATTAACTAAGAGGAAATACAGTACTTTAAAGTAAGACCATAAATCCAACATGCAATCCTCTCCCCAAGTTTTATATTTGTTAAGATGGAATAATCATTTAAGGTAGAAGTTTAACGTATGATTCAACAACCAGAAGTCTACATGTATGACTTTGATTAATTATTTTTAGTTCAGTTAAAACATCCCACTTTATCTCCTTTTAAGATTATCCTTGACATATTTAGAAATCCTAATGCAGATTTTATGGCCCACACCTATCCCTGATGGTGCTAATGGACTAGGCATAATGAATCATTCTAATTTGGATGAAAGGACCACACAACATTGTGGCAGTCCTTTAGAGAATTAAGGCTCAATTCTGATCTTCCAGACTTATGAATGCATTTTTGGGATTAGGCCGCGTATCTGTACATCTGTTGAGTCTCAAGGGGTGTATACTGAGCTAAGTATTCTGACCTTCCAATGTACTGTATCAAATGTGTGGCCTTGGGATATGAAAGGATTTGATTACAACTGTATTTTAACACTGATTTAATATATAATTATGGGGTAAAACCTAATTCCTCCTTACATCTTCATGTAGAAAATTCCATCACTATTAAGCAGACACTRGGATATTTTTTCCCCAGCGAGCGTGATAGTAAATGGAAGAAATTGAAACACCCACCCAGGATAATGTAAAATCAAGGACAATCTTCTTAGGGATGGCTTTCAAATCAGCTTCTTGTGTCCATAAAGAAACAAATTTAAATGATCTTCTGAGAGTGTGTTGCTAGTTGGTATGCTGCTGCATTATGCACAACACTTTACAGTTTATGTATAAATAAACTGGAGCAAGGTTCCTTTAGTGATTTTCACTATTACTCTGTTTTCTTATTTACGARTAACAAGGAGAGCAATTAACTTTACACACACATCAGATATAAAATACTGATGAAATAGTTTAGAAATAATTGKAATGATTTGGTTATTATCTCTTCACTTATAATTTCCGTTTTTCTATTATATCAAAGACAGAATGTCGTAAAATTTCCTTTAGCTGGTCAAACTTTGATAAGATATGTTTTTTGTTTTCACGTAAAATTTTAAGATTTTTTTTTTATTCCACTGAAAACCCCTTCCCGAATATTACCAGTGAGCACCCCCTCGAAACATTCTCTCAAAAGAGAATCAGTTCACTGGATTTAATGTATGACTGTGCAGTATTTTAGGGTTTTAATCTTTCTTCTACACCATCAATTTTTGCATAGATTTTTAAATAACTGATATTAATATGAGGATTTGAGAGAAAATAATTCCCAAAATTCTGTGTTATCTCATCAATATGATCTTTCATAGATCTGCATTACAGATTCATGGTACTCACATTTTCTTTATCATTTCAGAAAGCTTTGACCAAGAAGATGAACTGAGCACAGCAGCACCTTTTACCTTGCAAGCAGTTACTTTCTTCCAGCTGAAGAATATGCTACACATAATCAAGTAATTTTTTTTCTGAATGCCTTAAAAGCATGAGAATTTTATTTCACTGCTCTCACAAAAATGAAAATGTATTTCCCTAAAAGGCCCAATGACAGACTAAAAGTATCCTCAGTTTTTGTAGTTTGCATGACATCATTGTGTAACGCAGCTCTCATTTAAATTATTTCAGTGCACTGAATATATGMAGCACAACTAAGAACTGCAACTATGCAAGTTTCCATGGGGAAAAAAAAAGTTTCAAAAGAATGGGTGAAGGTCCTTCACTGGGACTGGAGATAAAGATGGAGAATCCAGCAGCAGAACTGGTGAATACRGGGCTCTGGTTCCAGTAAGACTCAACAAACAGCTCAGATCAGAATCTAAAGTCCAGGAAAACAGCCTGTAGCTTCGAGATTAGCTCTCTCACACTATTCCTGAATTAAGCCAGTACAAACATCATCATGAATGCATAATTATGATTACGCACTATACTGTTGCATAATAGATCTTAAAATCTGGAAACAAAGAAGTAGTATAGGAATGTTGTTTTCAGGCTTTTGGTTTTGAACACAATGAAGTTAAGGGTAAAAGACTTTCCATAAGGAAAAACAGTTCCAAGAAAATGCATTTTACTTGGAAAATTCATACAGATAATTATGAAACATTTACACATAAAAGAAGGGGTAAAAGGGAGATAGGGACCTGGTGCTATGTTTATAATTTGAAAATAACAATGAACAAAGTCCAAACCCCTCCCATATTAACATATTTTAGGAAACTAAAGACAACCACTATCACTTGAAATAAGTAACAACAGACAAAGAAATTGGCAGCTTGGCAAGTTTTCTTAAAGGATCTTTTTTTCCAGAAAGAAATAAATTTGATTTTTTGAAATTCTTTGCAGCAAGAATTTCACTATGGACCAAAGTTCGTTTCTGGAACTGATGGTTATACACAGGCTGGTATCCTAAGTTTAAATGACATTGTTGATAAAGGGTGATGTACTTTGCTTAAAGGGAGCTGATGGATTCATTCACTTTCAYGTGTAGAAACAAAACAGTGTGGAAATGATGAATGCAGTAACTGGGTACATCGATGACTAAAGATTRTTGGTGTCAAACTCTTGTCACTTGCCAGCTTATCGATGAAGCCACTTTGGGCCAGCAGTGCTGCAGCTCTGTGTTCTCTGATAGGACTCCTTGGGACTTGTAAAGACTCTGGCATTCCCAAATCCAAGGAGTGGTCCTAAAGTGGGAGTGGGCTGACTTTCAAAAGTAGGGAACATCAAAAAGAACAACAAATTTGCACACAGGTCCTATATAGGGGTCAGGTTAATTTTGTTGTTGTATGAAATGAAAACTCACAGGGGTAAGAAGAGTCAAAGCCAAATACCACCACACTGAAGACTGAATTTAAGTGATTAGAAAACTATTCGACTGTTGGCTAAGACCAGTTTCACAAAAAAATTACTTTTTAATTCCAAAAGGTAGTTTTCCCTTGAGGGCCTTCCCTGGTTCAAAGAACACCCAATCCAATCCAATCCAATCCAATCCAATCCAATCCAACCCAATCCTTCCAGTAAAAATTTCAAATCAATTTTCAGATACCTGAGACAGAAACAAAAAGCCAGCTTCCAAATGTTCCTAGAACTTCAAGATACCAATGACACCAATAAAAGGGGAAGAAAGGCCCTCCATTGTGTGTTATGGAGCCAAGAAAGCAACACCACAAAGCCCCAGAGGTAAATCAAGCTCACAAAGAGCAAAAGAAAAGCRTTTTGAAATTGGCAGAATCAAAGCAGACCAGACTATCAAACCCCASAAGTTAGTACAATTTTGTACCAGAATTTCTCTTCTTATCACAGAATTAGGCAYTAAAATGCCACACTACTGCAGCCACCATATCCGTTTCAAACAACTTCCTCCTTACACCTGGCACTAAATGGCAGCAGCTGTTCAAGGGGGACATGAGCCTGGTGTTCCAGCTGAGCAGGGCTTTTTCCCTGCTCCCAAGGGATATGAGCCTTCAGCTGAGCTGTGAAGGTGCTGCCAGCACGGGGCATTGGTCTTGTGTGGCAGCCTCCAGGCTTTAGGGTCACTACAGCCTCTGYACAGGTGCTGCTGTGGTCACCACAACCCTTCTCAGTTTTTCAGAGAAGGAAATGAATAATTGCCTGATTCTCACTAGTCCAAATCCCATTTGCACATTGAAGGGAGGTGGCCACATYTGCAGAGCCTCTAATAGCTCCAGCTAATTCTGAGGGGAAAAGCTGGATGATGGAAATCTGGCTCTTCCCTCCTTCACTGCAGAGGTGACTTTTGATCAAACTTTCTTTTTCTAAGCTGCAGACGGTGAACAAGTGAACACAAGCTACAACACCAAACAAAAGAAGCAATGCTCAAACCCAGAGTTGGCGATGCCACAGCTTTAGGTCCACACCAGCCACTGGAAAGAGAAAAGGGACACTCAGGACCTTTTCCTGCTCCGTGCAGCTCAGGCAGATCCAGCCCCTGCTCCTTGAAAGTTCAAGTGAAACTTGATTTACAGCCACACCTTGGGCGGCGGGCAAGTGCTGGGAGGGCTGAGAGAGATCTGGACAAAGAGTGATGGGAGGCAGAGGCAGGGGGCAGTGGGTTCCCTCAGTATTATAAAAATGCATCTTATTCTGTTTTTAATCAGTGAACCTTATCCAGCAATCAAGGCAGATATATAATAAGCTGAGCTACTCTGTAAATCTAAACATTCCCCACAAATAGAAAAGATACAGCCTGAGCTCTCTGATTGTTACTACGGCAACTATCTAAAATGAAAATCTTGTTAACCCYTTGCATGCTGTAGCCACCCATGCGTCAGTGTTAGCTGACTTCTGTGCACTTATCTCTCCTTTTTCCCCCTCAAGAAATTCATAATTGTATTGCTTCACAGTAGTTATGCTCTGGTTATCCTGTTTGAGACTGAAAGAACTGTGATAGGTGGTAGTTTCATAGGTACAGCTGAGTTTTGTTACTTGCCCATTACTGGGATTATAGTTCAAAAAACAACTAAGAAAACACAAGAGAAAATCCTTAGGTTACTCCACAATGCCTGGGATTTTGATTAAAACCTTAACAACTGGAATGGGATGTTCTCTAATAAAGCACACTCCTCCTTTTTTCTATTAGTTATTACATTTTTGACTGTAAATASCATATTTTTCAGAGGAATAATTTCTCTATAGTGCATTACAAACAAACTACTTTTCAAGCTTCTATCTTTTAAGTACTCCACAGAAGACTGCCAGTGATTTTAACAAAATCAYATGTTAACCACAGTGCATTGAAAAATTAATGGGCAGGTATTTGACCTGAAAAATTCCTTAAATGCAAGAAAATTTAAACAAGTTGCAGATAGTATTACAGTCAAATTTATATTTGTATGTACCTCAACATTCAAGACAATTTCACTAAAATATCTATTTGGCATCATCATGACAAAATTAAACTCACTGCAGTTAAGTCTTCTGCAATTCATCATTGAAAACAATGGAAGCCACAGAAWTTTTTCCATATTCAAAGTAAAAGAAGCAGGACATGGTCCATGGACATCAATTCTATTGATTCTTTTACCTCTTTATTGATTCTTCTACCATGTAATAAATAGAGACCCCTCAGAACTGGGCAGAAATAGACTGAGAGCATTACAGAGAGTGAAATGCTTAATTGATACTTTGTTGTAACTGAAAGTGAAATGCTTAATTGATATTTTACAGAATTACTTCTTTCACTTCAACATAGATAAGGTTAAAAGATCATTGCTTGGATATTTTTGCAGAACTGAACAGCACATATATACTAATAAACAGCATACTTTTCTTCATAAAATAAAAATTTACATGTAAATATAACTTGAAGTGAATGAAGTAGTGTGTAAATTATCTTAAGATCTTGAATGGTGTCCACATTAAATTGAAGGTCGTCAAACTTTCAATGCACTAGAATAAAGATGCATTTACAAARAAATACTACTGAAATATCAGTACTAAAAAACTCAATTTTATTAAAAAGAAACACTGACTAACATTTCTAAGTCTACCTATAAATGTTTTAAAATTTGAGAAAAGAATTGGTTTAAAGAAGATCTGGATTCTGTATAATAACTGTGTATCTAAGWGAATGATACTAGAAACCTTAATATGTGCTCGTCTCATTTTCGGAAAATTRAGCCCATTAAGGTGAACAAGCTAACTTGTATTCCTTCCCTCTTAATAAACAGCTATGTGACAAAAACAGCTCACAGATCTCACCTGCACTATAAATAAACTGGAAGACAGATTGATGGCACTGGGCAAAACCCACACTTCTTGTCTGATCCAAATTGTTTTAATTGTTTCACGTAGATAATTTGAGATTTTGGATAAGAATGAGTGAGGTACACAACACATACAAGGATGGTGCTAGAATACACACAGGTGAGAAAATATTTACCAGGAGAATGACTTGAATTAGTTTCTCTGACTCAGGAWATGTTCCAATTTTATTTTTTAAATTCTGAAACATTTCCCATTTTTCTGTAATTAAACTGATATATAGCATTCAAAGTAACTTGTCTTTTACATTTTTTTCAAAATCTGTCTTTTTCATAAAGTCAAATGGACTACATTTTCTAGAGTTAAAGTCCATATTGACAATACTATAATCACTAGCGTGATCCTACAGGCTTTTCAAGTATCAAGTCTATTTATCAGCAGGCTAATTTCCCAGGAAAATGACCAAAATAATCTAGAAATGTACTGACTAGTCAACACACTACACATAATTCTAGGAAGGTATGAAAATCCTATTTTTCCACTGCTTCATTTTAAGATCTTTTTTTTTCTTTTAAAAAAGGAACATCACCCTTTTTTGTTTTGTTTTGTTTTTTGGGTTTTTTTTTTGTTTTTTT
>NW_026623403.1:293783-299748 GCF_030028575.1 Malurus melanocephalus
TTTCCCTATTACCTTTAAATTGACTCCACCTTGTTTCCCTATTACCTTTAAATTGCTGTGTTTGCCAAACTGACCYGCTAACCAATAGACTTGAGGTCTCTATATCTCTTACCAGGTAGGTTTAGATCCCAGCTCCTTTGGCTTGCTATAGTGGTATATAACTGTTTTGAAAGGGAAAGATTATTTGTATATGATTTATTTATCCAGGTCAAATACAAGGACTTGTCTTCTTCAGGACAAACCAGAATCAAATGTTTTCTTCCCTGAAGAATCTTTTAAGGCTTGGGGAAAATTCATTATATATTCTCCAGTGAAGTCCTTCCTTCACATAGGTATTTTCCCTTCTTGATTGGGCCCAAAAAGAGTCATGGAGCTTATAGCAGGTAATAAATAGGCTTTCTGAAAAAAAWTCAAAAGAATGAGAGTATCATGCCCTGAACACAGTAACGGTGAGGTGGGAGATACTGCTCTGTTACTATAAATTGCTCAGCAAACCTCAGTAATCCAGCACACAACTATCTCATCATCTGACTGCACATCTCCATTTCTTCAAACTTAATCTAAAATATTTCCTAAAGCCTAATGAGCAAAAACTTTTGATAAAGCTGTAACTAAGGGCCAAATTTGGCAACTACCACAGTGAAAAAATCAGCTAAGCAAGGTATATTTCTAACAGAAGCAATGCTTCAGATGATTGCTGTATGTGATCACTTGGTAATTTCTCATTGGTGTATAACTAGTAGAAGCAGAGAAGAATCATAAAAAAAAGGTGCACTGCTGGAATCTATAGATGGTTCAAAGAAAACTTCCTGGAAATTTATTATCAAGTAATGAAAAAAAGTAGTCTTTCCAATTGTGATAAATTTTAAGAACATATGATGAATTGATTTAGGGCAAAAGACCCAAACAAATAATAAAAAAATAGAGAATACAACAAAATTTTCCAAATCCTGACTAATTGCATTATGAACACTTCATGTGTTTTCTTTAAACTTATCACTGGCTTAAAGTGTGTAAAATAAAATATTCAGTGCAGTTTCATGCACATGTCAGTTCAAGACGAACAGTTCACAACAGATCCTTGAAATACTTATTTCATCATTACTTCAGCTTAAAATACCAGAGATGTCAGTAGGAGCTGCTGTGGGACAGCCTTCAAGGATTACAGGCTTTGAGTATCATAAGTGTTTACCTATAGGAAGAAAAAAATTCCCTTTTCTATTCAATTGTACTATAGAAAAGTTAACATTATTGCAGGTAAAACCTACCTTAATTTCCTTGACATATACCACCAGAGCATTGAAAACCACAAAATGGACACATGCTTTCACAGGGACACATCGTTATTCCTATCTACAGACCCATAATACTTCTGTGTAATATATAAACAGACTGTGATTGGAGGAAAATGGATAGAACMAAAGATGCACCAACTAAATACTCTGGAAGAAGACTAAAAGTTAGGATACTAAAACAAGGACAGCATAAGCATAATAGGGTATAATTAACTTGGAGAAGGATGCCAATACAATGTAAATAAATGCAGTGACAGGCAGTTGATTCTAGGAACTAGAATCTTATAAATTGCATGYTCCCCAGCTGCAAGTGCTCCAGTCAGGAGATTCAGGTATACACATTCATACACTTTTTCCTGTCAGTTTTCTGCAGCTAAGAATGATGACGTATTTAGAGATTATGCTCAGGGATACCTGCAACTTCCTGTTTTTCTTGAGGACATGTACTTCGCAAAAAGCTTCACTATTTCTGTCCCATTTCCTGCACTGATGTTTAAAAAAAAMCTATGTATTTCAACATTCCTGCAGAGTTACAGATTTAAATCCTTACTCAAGGTTGCTCAGGTAAAGAATTTTTTACCATCGTGCCTTCCGTACTCAGGGAACAGGTCTTGCCCAAAGCAATTGTGAAAGAGGGAATAAGCAGAGTCCATACTCCAAAATCTTTTTAAAGCTAACTATAATTTTTTTTTCCCTACAGTTATCCAAGAGTATTCCTGTTTTAAGTACTAATGGTCAGCTAGGCATTACCTTTGGAAATTCATGGAGTTTTATTTTACTTGACCTAGAGTTAGATAGTGTGAAGAAGGTATTAAAAATTTCTTTTTCAATATCAGGTCTGAAAGAAAGCTCACATTACCTAAAAACCAAAACAAAAATGTCATAAATTTGGCAGGAACAGATTTACTTGAATATTCAAAGGATTTGTTGAAGAATTCATCCATTTTAAAATCAGTTGCACAGATACACCACCAATAGAAATGACATAGAAAGCAAACTCTATGGAAATAAAAACTGTAGAGAGTGTATACGGGCATTACATCAGAAAAGCTCTAAAATCACCCTCTGAATCACTGTTTTACTTAATCAAAGCATTTTTAAGAGCCAAAATGAAGGATCTAGATTCATTTAATAAACTGTGGCCATGATGTCTTTTATCAGTAGAAGTTTTTCTAGCTTTCATTAGTTCTGAAAGATTTAATGCTTAATAGCTTGAATAATTATAATTTACACTAGCAGATATTCAGGTTTCTAAGTATTTCATACATGAGCATTTTATCTTTTAGCATCCTTCATCTTATTTTCCATTCCATTCTCTTATACCCTGCGTTATACCGTTCTTAGTGGTTTAGTGACTGGTAAGGAAAGAGGAGAAGCAAGATATACGAGCAGAGTCCTGAAATCCCCSTCTTTCTCATTCTGGACATCGCTATTAAATTCAGAAATCATTCAGCAGACATTAGCTAATCACCATTACTCTGAAGGATTACATTATATTACAAGAAATGCACCAACTTGTATTAAGAAACATTTGACTTCAAACTACATGCTAAAATCAACAGGAATATACTATCTTAAATACTTGAGCAAAACTCAGTAAAAGATACAGTAGGCAAACATTGTAGTCAGCTCAGCAGTGATTACCAACTCATGCTCCAAATTCACTATAAAATGAAAATCAATATTTCCACAAGTTCCTGCAACATAAAAGATAACCTTCATTGATTTTTCTAGACTTAGGCCTSACTGATAAAATCTAATATAAATTTTCAACCACGAGGATTTGGATCAGAGCAGGGGTGATAAGTCCTGCACATCTCTTAAGAGGTGGAGAATTTTTTTTTTTAAAGTGCACGTTCATACTATTTATAATTTGCCCTGTGCAAGTGAAAGCCTTTTCCACCAGCGCTATCAGGGATCTCTTCTAATTTTTATTACTGTGAGGCTAAAGCCTGTTCCAGATAATTTGGAAATTTCAGGGGAATTGTGATAGGGCTGATGGTGCAGCCCTGGCTGACTTGAGAAAAGAGCTAACCCGTAATAGCCTCCATGGCCGTGCTGATTAAATGTTGCCATAGATGAAAGGCCTGCCATCGCCGCAATAAATTAACCAATCACACAAATCCCAAGTCAGTGCTAATCCTTCCTTGATACTCTGATCCTCTGATCAGCTCAAGGAGGTAAAGAAACTGGCTTGTGACGCTTGGTGCTCTAACCCCTGGATTTCATGTACACAACGAGCTAATGATATCTTGCTGACCAGTTCAATGGGATGAACTTCTCTCACAACCCTTAGGGAACACTGTGGCCTTCTTTAAAAAAAATGACAAGCACATGGCAGGTTTTGTGTTTTACTGCGACACCGCGGGAAAACTAACCAGCACTTGTTAACTGTTAACCACAATAAGCATCAAAGTGACGTCTGCTGTGAAGCCCTTTACAAGAGCCAGTGATGGATTAAACACAAAACAAGACACTAAACCAAGAACTACTGTTCCAGTAATTGATATTAAACTATCCCCCATTCGATAGGGAAGTTTGCTACCTTTCCCATTAGCCCAGTTTTTATCAAATTCTTGCGATTTGGGGAGGGGGAGTAGGAGGGAGAACATGTGTCCGCATATCCGAGGGTGTACAAAAGAGGAGAGTCCCTTTACCTCTTACACACTCTAAATTGTACTGCCACAGCATGATTATAATCAGATTTAGACACAGACTCATTTAATCAATTAACAGAAGGCCTGAACACATGCAGCATTTTCTCATTAATTATGTGAATGCTGTCTTTCCAATACACTTTGTGAAATTGAGTCTGTGCAGCCTGTGTTAGTATACTTCATAATTGGGGAAACTCTTTTTTTGTGGTAATTGGTTGCTAAAAGTAAGAAAGCTCTGGGGTTTGCCTCTAGGGCTTCCACACATAAAGAGTTTTGAAAGTACTTCATTATCTCTCCTGGTCAGTTCTGTGAAATTAAAACTGTTTTCCCCTTCTTTGAGGAAGTGGTTTGAAAGCAGAATTCCTGGAAAATATCTGTGCATTTGTGCGGTGTGCATATGGGTATGTGTRTCTGTGGCCACGCAAACATACACACATACACAAAAAATCACATAACCCTGGCTTGTCTTAGAAGCTGCCCTCACTGAAGTCAACACAAGCATGAAGTACATGGGATTTGATCACTGCTATTTATTGAGGCACTATAGGTCTCCAGATATGAGTGAGTTTCCTAATTTCTTCAACAATGATTAATTTTTCCAAACTTACAAAATGAAAATCTATCTTACTTGAGGTATTTGCTAAAATAAGTTCTTAAGTTTTGGGATGGTGTCCAATTGGTGAGGCTACATATAATTTATAGGGTATGTATGCTATTTGGAAGGGCCATAGCTAACTAAGTCACTATACTTCATACTGCTGGGCTCACAAGAGTTAGTCCTGGAGCAAACCTCAYGGGAATTAATTAGTAAGAATAAGACAAGAAGACAGAACTCTCAGCAAGCTATTGTGGACCAGCATTTCCCAGTAAMATAGCTCTCTCTGGCAAAAACTGTTTTCCAAGAACAGCAGATGTTAGTGCAGTCCAGAAAGGTACTTAAAGTACATTTTATTCAATAGAACCACAGGGGTTGGGAGAAATTAAATGGGGCTCTTCTGTCACATTTAATGCTTTTGATTTTACCTCTGATGCTTCATACTGGCTAATGTGTATCTACTTTAATGCTGCACTTATCCAAGTTAACTGTACTGCACAGTTAATATTTTAACTTTTACTGGCTATCAGCAATACAAAAGATCATACTTTATGATGAATCATTAAAATAATATGCTTTAAAAAGAATACCTTGTGGAAGTGGTTTTAACATATGCAGGAATTCTGAGACTTGATAACCCATGGTAATGTTTAAAGTAAAATAATATAATGAAGAAAAAAGCAGAACTAGTTATTTATGAGCATTTATGCTTTATGAAGATGGAAGTCATCTTCAGAAAGACCCATGCATGCTTTCAGTTTAAATCCCTTCCTTCATAATCTAAATGTTTTATATTCCCACAATAGCATTATGGTAAGGAAAAAAAAAAACAAACCAAAAAACGTTTCATCTTTGCTAAGTGAGTGACTTCTCTAAGGACAAATGTAACCTCTGACAACTATAGCAATGGCTTCGGACGTATTTGATCCTCACTCTCTCCATACCACTGGACTTCATCAAACAACTCTAAACATAACCATTCAGTTAAGCAAAGTTGCACCATTGCACCATGTTTTCACACAAAGATCTCCATTTCTGYCTGCACAAGTGAAAATGGAAAAATATACACATTCATCGGTGATTGCTCTTATGAAGCTTCAGGCCCACAGATTGGGTCCACGCTCTGAAAACTTCACTCACTAGGTAACAAAAACTCTATCTCCTGCTTTTCTGCAAATACCATGGATAGACTAGATTACAATATCTTTAGAGAAGCTAAAATAGCATTCAGAAAGGACATTTATAGTGCTATATTCATCTTTTCTCAGAGAATCATAAAACTCATAGTACAGCAGGCACAGAATCCATTGCAATCAAATCACTAAAGAAGGCAGCAGGAAAGAGAACTTGCTCAATTTTACTGGGAACAGAGAAGGTGGACTTTGTCCAAAGATTGATGCTTTTATGCTTTTATACTT
>NW_026623403.1:299899-305048 GCF_030028575.1 Malurus melanocephalus
AAAAATTAAAAGACGCGTAGATTTTCTTAATATATATGTGAGGATATAATAATAGTCCTTCTCTTCAGGTGACACTTTCACTTGACTGCATTGTCTATTTTGTCTGAATAATGGTCACAAGCAAATGCATGAATTAGTCACAAGGAAAACCATCTTCGTTTCCATTTCCTCCATTTCCATTCTGTCCTTGTTTTGATAACTCTTCACTCTCTGGGTGCACAGTGTTTTAAACTGTGGTTTCAAACATGCTAATGTAAATTCCAAATCACTGGCATCTGCAGAGAGGGATGGAAAGTTCATCCCCGGTGTCAGTGCTGTGTTAAGTGCACTATCACGGTGTTATTTTAAGGTCAGCACTATGCTCACAGACTTCACAAAGAAAGTGGGTTACTTAGGTAACTGTGTAATGCACCTAAACATGACCAGCTCCCTTGGCAGAACTGCCACTGCATAAATAGGAATGCAAAAATAAAAGCATGCAAGAATAATGGATTTAAAARAAATAACTCACACATTTTCATCTGCAGGCTGTAGGATCTTCTTACYGAATTCTTTGTCAAAGAACAAAGTAATGAAATTTTAAAGTTTTTACTACAATAACCTTGGATCTCTCAGGGAATATTCAGTGAAATATGAGAGAGGTTTTAATACCTGGAAGCACAGCTGCATTATAGCGAGGTCAATTTAGGAGCACTATTGAGACTCTAGGCCATAATGACTCCATATGGAGCCGGACAGTAGCTGAGGTAATAAACTTTCACAGTGTGATTTCTTTGCTCAGTGCAATACTCACACAATTCAGCAGTTACTCATCTTTCATTCAATGGAGATTTTTTCTCCCCCWTTATTTAAGAGCCACCATGTGCTCMTTCTTTCTTCCTCATCACAGAAGGTTTACATATCCAAAGAAAACATTAACTGAATTCCCAATTAAAAAACCAGAATTTTATGACTGTCTGAATGCTGTAGAAAGGGAAATTCCTCAGTCCTTGACCCCTACACAAAGATGTTTCCGTTTGTCTTAGACACTGGTGTTAAATGGATATTGGCCTCAGCTTCCGGAGTAATAAGACACTAAATGCATTTGAGGACACAGAAATAAGAAATTGGGGACAGCTGCGGACAGCAGATTTGGGACACTGGTATCATGTATGTAACAAATCTTTATTAATAAGTACATTAAATCCCATATTTTTCATTTATAACCGCTGCATAATTTCCTGTTAACACTTCATGTAAATTCCAGATAAGGTAATAATTTTTTTTCAGAATTCTATTTCTGTTTCATTATATGTTCTACACTCTGCCCCACAGGTCAGTCGCATGATTGAAGTTTTATGCCTCATTAAAATTCCCCTAGTTAAAACATGGAGACAGAATTTTGGTAATTCCTTTCTCCACAACTACAATTAACCATTCCRCTGGATTCCTGTATTACTGCAATCCAAGTTTAAAAATTACTGTATGGTGAGATGGTCAAGGGGTCTAAATGTCCTAAAYATAAGGCTCTTATCTTTCTTTGCTCCAATGGCTGAAAAACCCTGCACCACCACCTCCCAGTTCAGTATTTCTAGCTAGCAGCTGCTATCAGAAACCTAAATAACAAAAATATGCAAACTTGCACACTAATTCCCTTTGGAGATAGATCTTGGCTGCAGCCCTGTCATAAATCAGAGAATTTCGATATGAAATGAGGCAAGCAGCTCTAATCATTTCTGCATTTCAAATTGGATCACTGGCTCAATCACTGGGCTTTTTTAAACTGCTTGCCTAAGAGCAAATGTGAGGCGGGAGATAATTCTGAAGAAATCTCTTCTTTTGTGGCCGTAGAACTCTTTTAACTGTTTCAAGACTGAAGGCCACATTTCAGTGATAATAACATATATCTGCTGCGAGAGATATGGATCCTTAAAGACATCTTCCCTCTCTTTCAACTCATAGAATTCCATCAATATCTGCATATATTATATATATTAATATATGTGCATGTGCATATGGGTGTTGTGTGCATAAAAAGAGAGGGAGAGAAAAGAAGAGAGAAACATCTGACATGTAGCCTCAGTATATTTCCCTTCAGAATTTTCTCTTCTGACTTACTCGGTGTGGGTTTCAATTGCTGCAATGACTGCATAGTTAACTTTGTACACATATACCCAGGCACTTCGGAAATCTATTTAACGATGAAAGCAAAGCTGAAAAGTAACCCTCACCTGCCCAGGTTCTGGTTCAGAAATAAATCAAAATATAAAATCAAGGTAAACAGAGATCCCTGATAATTGTGTATGACCTCCAAAGGCCTCCTCCTTACCCATCAAAGTCCTGAAATTCTCCTTTATTACACTATTGATTTTCTATTTTCATGCCTTATCTAAACTCTGAAAACAATATATCACAAAAATTACCCTTGCAGTCAATTACTGTGCAAACAGCATCCTCTTGATTCTCTGTTTTTACACCCAGAGCATTCACTCTTTTTCACCCAAACAGTGCTGCTGGCTTGTTACAGTTTCAGTGTCCTCACYGCAGTGCTTTGAAATTGAATTTAACTCTATTATCAGCAGGCTTTTGTAATCTCATGTAAGCCTAATAGTGATCAGATGGAATTTTACAGCTAAGCTCCCTGCATTTTGAGGACTAACATAAAATATTTATATTTTTCTTTTTTTGTTTTAGACAGTTAAAAAAATTATCTTACGAGGTTTTATTGTCTCCTATTTTCACCTTCTAGCACTTCATACTCTATTTTCCCTCTGGAAGCTGGACACGTAAATTTTGATACTTAATTTTCTGTGAATAAAATTTAGTAAACTGCCTCATTCAACATCGATCCAGATTTTTTTATGATTTTAGTATCACTGTACAGTGCTAGTGGTGCTGCCCTAAAACAWGTAACACTGTTTTGGATTATCTAACTATGAAAATATGCTGGCAGGTAACAACATCCCCAAACTCTACGTTGCCACCCACATTTGATTCTGTCAAGGTTTAAAAAAATGCATGTTTCTATATATCTATATATATAYACACACACATATCTATACATATACATATCTATATATATATGTGTATATATATATATACATATCTATATGTATGTACGCATTTTTTTCAGACACCTTGACAGCTGCAAGGGCTATACTGTCAGTGTTCTCCTATTCTTCTGCCATGCACACATGAAAAGAAAATCTAAATAACTCCTGTCAGGATTGTCAGAGAATAYTCTGAATAGACACGTCCTTGCACCCAAAGACACCTAATACTGAAATCTGGAGTCAGCAAATCCATGGAGTTCAAATGACGCTTCAGGATCTACCGTAGTTCCCTCTTCAGTGAAGAGTGACAGATTTGGCTCACAATAGTAAGTCTCAGAATTCATTCCCCCTTTGCCTGAATGAAGTTTGGAAGAAGGATAAATCCAAAAGTGATCTGAGATCTCCAAAAACCCAAGCCTTTAAGCACAGTGACACTGGCTGGGAACTACTACTCATGGCTGTACACAGCCCGCAGCACCTGCACAATCAGGCCACTGAAAACCCAAGCCCAGTAACACCAACAGCCAGACTGATGGTAGGCTTTTACTCTTCTGCTCCAAACAATACATTCAATGTTAATACATCAAGYCTCATGGGGTCTTGCCCGTTAAGTTTGAGGATTTGAATCTCATGAATGCGGAATCTGCATTGTTCTCAGCAGAGGTCACTTTGCTGTGCATGTAGGAACACGCGGGTTGCTTCAACAGCTTACAAGTGTAACAGAATTGTCAAACTCATTCTGAGCTCACCTCTGTTTCTTCTCTGTCTCAGGGCATGCAATCCCAAATCCTTGTGGTTCAGTGGGGARTTACAAGCCATACATTGATGCTGTTTCAGGAGCAGAGTGGTTGGTGTTACTTCTCTGACTGATCTAACTACCACCAACAAGAACTCATAATGACCTATCTTGCTTCTCCCATCCCATTATGTGCTTGARAAGGATGTAAACTTCTCACAGCAACCCATATTATAGGAAAGCAGGTCTGAAATTACTCTCCAAAGCACAACATGCATCATGATTTAAGTGATTAAGGAGGTGCCAGCAAAAGTTCGATTGAGCARTCATTAGTCTTTTAATGTATGTTAWCATACTTCCCCCTCTCTCCGCCTTGGTTTAAAAAGGCCTCATGATTAATGCCACCTTTCTTCTAAAAATGTGCAAACAAACAGTTCACCATAAAGTTTTGATTTTAGGTTAATTTTCCGATAGTATCTATTTCTTTGCTTCCATTTAAAATCAGAGTCCACTGAAAACAAAATAAAATTCAGTCTARACCATAYTGAAATGTTTAAWTGTGACCTCAGGCTGCTTCCAGAGAGCACTAAATGAAGGCAATCATAACAATTTTTAAAAAACATCTATTTTCATATCGATGTTTCTCATAACCACTGGTTTGGCTGTAGACAGGTGTGCAGAGCTGCAGTATGCCACCAAGTTACACATTTTTTCTCTAGGGATAAACAATATTTTTTACTGGTTATCTTGCTACAGTTCTTGTTGTTATGTTCCTTGTCAGCACAGCAGAGTGAAATAGCTTCTTTGAGCCAAGGTACATAGYGTCTTCTCAACTATTATAATTCAGTGCAATGTTACTAAAATCCTCATAGTTATAATAAAATGAAGCACTTCAGGCTTTACCATCCCAAAAAGTATTAGCCCAGAAAAATGATAATAGGGGAGTCCAGGTAAAAAACAGATCTTCATGGTACGTCACAGAAATTACCTCCTCTCCACACAGCCCTTTTCACACCTGCAGGAATGGGGTTTTCTTTAGGCACAGCACCCCAAAGCATTTTGAAGGAAATTTCACACTGGGAGGAAAATTCAGGCTTTTAATATCTCCCTTCTTTTCTCCTCCCTTACTTCACCTTTCTGATTCACATATTCAGAGTAGAGAAAAAAGATACAAAGACTGGGTATGAATAAAGAATAGCCACATATTTTGGTGATAAGTCTTCTATTCTGATTGTTCTCAATATACTGATGCTATTCAGTACGTATGAAAATCAGTGGGATTCCAGAAAATTCCTGATATCTTTTGCTGCTGAGGCATTGAATACAGAGGAACTGTATGGAGAACTAGAATAAAATATGGACAAATTAAATAAAAAAAAAA